>NW_026864742.1:0-15269 GCF_026571515.1 Ruditapes philippinarum | reverse complement strand
AATTTCCTCGTTTTTTTTTTCAATTAAAATAAAATCATCGAGCTACCATTGATCTCTCTCTAGTCTCATTTTCGTTTTCAAAAATAAGTCGCATCAAATCCTTATCTAAAGTTCCTTTAGTCTTAAGTTCATTCCCCTGTTACAATACTTTCCGCAGTAAATGCAGACAGGGAACCATATTAATCCTTTTGAGTAACAAAGTTCTGTCAAAATGTCAAAAATTGTCAATGTGAAATTGTTGCCGGGAGACATTATTGAGTATATAATACAGAATCTATTAGACTCGTGCACAGTTCCCATAACCTACTTATCAACTTTGCTAACGCCTCTTCCAATACAGGTTAGGCAGCTTTGTACATGTACTATATATATATATATATACAGTGCCCATCAAAAGTCTGGAGACAAGTCAATAAAAACAAGTATTCTTGGCAAAATGCCCAATTTAATTAATTCTGAATGTATAATGATTCATAATAATTCCTTTATGTCACATATGATCACAAAAAACAATGCACAACTTAGATTAAAAGTATAAAATGCCAAATTTTGTCTCATTTACCTAATAGCACAAAAAACAACAAATAGCAGTACAGAAAAGATCACACAGTTAGTGCTTCGTGTATCCGCCTCAAGCTGCCAAAACGGCTTGAATTCTTCTAGGTATACTCTTAACTAATGTTCTACATCTATTAACTGTCAACTCATACCAGGAATCACAATCATTGACAGTTCTCTCAGATTACCATGATGCTTGTTCCCGAGCTTCATTTTGATGTCATGTCACACGTTTTTGATAGGGTTGAGGTCTCGAGACTGTGGTGACCAGTTCTCAAAGCACCTAATGCTCTTCTGGGAGAGCCATTCTTTCACTATATTGACCCGGTGGCACGGAAGACCATCATCATTGTACCAGAACTCATCTGCATACAATAGCAGATGAGGCGATTGTATGACACAATTCCTCAAAAAGTCAATGTAACCTTTGGAATTCAAATTTCCATGCACAACCTTCAGAATACCAGGTCCCTAGAAGCTCATGGCACCCCATACCATGATTCAACCACCTTGAAATTTCACTGGTGACACAACACATTCGTCCAAAAGAGCTTCACCTGGACGTTGTCTGGAACATGTTGACCTTGCTCTCATCGGTGAACAAAACAGTGGACCAATCCACCCATGTCCAGCCAGAATGTGCTCTAGCAAAAGCCAAATGCTTCTGTCTATGATCATTAGACAGTAGTGGCTTCTTAATGGCTTGATGGCTCTAATTCAACTTGCTGAAGTCTGCGACAAACTGTGGAATGTGAAGCATTAACTCAGTCAATTTCCATGACCTCTTGAGCAATGGAACAATGAGTCTCCTGCCTTGTAAAGATTGCCTGATAAGCAAGGGGAGCGTCTCTTAGTGTAGAGACCTTTGGGTGGCCCAAACTAGGTCGATCATGGTGACTTCAAGTAGCCTCAAATCTATCCAGGATCTTGTGAACAGTGGGTCTGGAAGAAGGAGAAGGAAGAAGGAGAAGGAAGTTAACCACAAAAGAAACATCATAAGCTGATATTGTTCTTGCAAAAGTATTTTAAAGTATTCAGCAAGTGAAAAAATCATCAATTTAAGTAACCAACCTTTCTATTCCCAGAATGTTGGCAATTTCTGAAGCTGCCACTCCTTGACTTCTCAGGGTTTCACAGCGCACTCTGTCTTCATATGGAACCATTGTATTGTAGTGGAACTTTCACTAGACTGACCATGGAAGTTATGTTGATATTTGGGCAGACATTTTTTTATGGATTATTAAAGGTTTTTGAAGTGATCGAAAATACTAGTTTATTATCAGTTTTCTCTAAAAATATGTAAAACTGTAAGTTTGTCATATAAATATGAAAATCTTATGACTTTCTTAACATTTTTATGTCAAAAGATAATAAATGGAGGAACTATTATTTTTCAAACAATAAAACTGCATTTGCTGGTCAGATTTGGCCAAGATTACCCAAAAATCAGTGAAATGTTATGTGTCTCCAGACTTTTGAATGGGCACTGTATATATATATATATATATATATATATATATATATATATATATATATAATATATATATATATATATATATATATATATATATATATATATATATACTAAGCATTGTACATGTATAATAACCTCATCTTATCAGATGTCTTTCATTGTGACCTATGAAGTATAACCAATATGTATCTTTTTGTGTTAGACCTATGTTATATAACGGCCACCGCTTTATATGTTACGAGTTTGTTTATAAATAAATATAAAGTTATTAATGGGTTTTTTTTATTCCATTTATTCGTGTGATTGCTCCGCGCCCACAGGCGCGAAGCTATTTGTGTTTACTTTTTTTGTCCATGGGCCCGGATTTTAGCAATTAATCCCTTCGATTTTAAGCTAAAAATAAATTCGGATTTAATAACTTCTTTCGATTATTTTTATTGGTTCCCCCTTCGGTGATTCGCAGCGTGTCGAATTAATTAATGAGAACTGGAAAGCAGTTCTGCTGTACATGAATTCGAAAGCTATAAATAGCTACAAGTACAAATGTTGCTGCAATGCAGCAATTGAGAAGCTCCGCGCAAAAATGCGCTCAAAACAGATACCCTACCAAATCTACAGATACCTTACCAAATTAGATTAAGTACTATTGTACATTTTTTCCGACTGTTTTGTAAACCATTTTTTGCATAATTATACTTATCTTATGCACTGTCCATAATTAAAAAGAGGGTAAAGATATTTAATATAAAAATGCTTTCACTGATGCCTACCTATCTCTTAACGCCATAATTCCTGAAATTTAGGGGAAAACGTATAACATAGCCTGAAAAAGAATGGTATACTTATTGAGAAAGAAGTTTTGTATTAATAATCAGGAACATGATGATTCACATAGACAAATTAAAATTTCCGTATTATTTGTTACACACACATCATTTACATTAAATGCTTTGCATCAAGGGCAATAAGAACCAAAAGTGTCCCTTTAATCAGCTTTGCTATCTTTCGTACTTAATTACTCGGAATTGCTATTATAACGAAATAAATAAAACATCCCATATATAAAATGAGTTTGCTTATCTGCCACTTTTTTCTTTTAGATTTAAGGACCAGGATCAAAGCTATGCTGTTAATGCTTATATACATAATATTTATTATCAAATTAATAAAAGTGGAATTTGAAATAGCATTTTTATGAAATTTTAGAATAAAATACAAATGGTAAAAACTAAAATTATAAAAAATTGATTCAACTATTGATCTTTATTTGGATCCGAGTATTCTTCTATTTGTATTGTTTGACTACAATATTATCCCGAAGCAGGGTTTTTTATTTGCAAATAAGCAATATATTAAATCTAATTTATATTTCGTAATACGATCAATATTTATTTCAAGGAATAATGAAAATAAAACCCCGATCATTTAGTCCTGATCAAAATGTTTCTTGGAAAACACGGGCGCCAGCTTCTCAAATTGAAAAAAAAAACATTGAAAAAACTGACATCAATTAGAACTAGCTGACGAATTATTTTGTTAACGAATAATCATTAAAAAACCTCATTACCAATACAACCGATTGGAAACCAACACAAGAAATCCGTCAAAACAAGCAGGAGGAGATTTCTTGCAACCGTCAAATCGTTTGTTCTTGCCACATTCATTCGCCGTTTTTGCTTTGACTGTTTCTTAATCTCACAGAAGATCAAAAGCTGGCCTAGTGCAATAAGTAAGAACAGGATAAAGTTTAGTCCAATAAAGATAACGACAGAGTACTGCCAGCCCGGTGTTTTTTCGCGTGTCAGGGGTAGTGCGAGACAGAAAGCGGTTCTAAAATAATAAATCCCAGATAGCGGTATAAAAGCAATGATACAAAAATTCAAAAATTCAAAAAATTCAAAAAATTCAAAAAATTGAAAATATTCAAAATTCAAGTATAATTTACATGTTATGTTCAATTTACTTCTAAACAATTCATAAAATAACTTAAGAACTTGCCCATAGAATGCACTAGACACTAGGTTTAGAAACATGGCCCCTAGATTTGTGTTTAGGCCTACTTGTTTGTGCATTGTACGTATATTCGAAAGTTTAAACCAGTGTTTATTTACAACGTGATGTTATTCTTGTAAATAATTCATGTTTGACTAAAGGTCTGGAAAAAATGATCCATTGGAAGCATTAAAACAGCGAAATTTCATGACAATTGAAGACACGCTTTGAGACTGTACATGAGGGAAACTAAAAAGTGCAACATCCCGCACGCCTTTTAGCACCGTCTTGAGCGGTACTCGGAAGGACCAGAAAAATATAACAACACTCTGAATTGTTTTTTCCTGTTACCTTTATGATATGTTGTTCCGTAATCATCTGAAGCTTAATTTATTTCTTAAAAAACATATACATATGAATTTAGGTTATTTCGTTTTAAGTTGATATATAAATTTAAGAGATCATTTAGAAAATTACTTTACATTCAAACCTAACAGTAGCCTGTAAGGTCTGAAAATGTTTTTTTACATTTTCTTTAAATTTCCATTGCCTTCGTTAATCCTCGTTTTCAAATGCGATAATTTCTTTAAATTTCTATAAGATATTTAATATATTTTTGTTGTTTTTAAATCAAGTGATTACCAATTTGTTTGTTTTAGATCAATACTATTGTTTTATTTCTTTTTCTTTGTAAAATTTCCACTTCATAACTGTTTTGATGCAATATATATATTATGTTTCTGTATGTATGTTTTTTTGTATATATGCTGTGTGCTCATGGGTATAATACCCACATGTATTTGGAATAAAATCTTGATAATCTTGTAAAACGTAATATCATGTGAAGGTTGTCTTTCTTCTCACATTATGTATTGTTTTGGAGCGTGTAACCGTAATTTAGTATCAAAAATGTATGTTAACATGCGTATCTGTTAATATGAAATAAATATTGGATACTTTTAGGATTAATTCAAAGTTAAAAATAAATTAGTAGAAATCACTTAATTAACATAAGCACATTGTGCTGATAAAGTGCCATATTAATACCGAATACAAAATGACAGTCGCTTCGTTTATCAAGGAATGATTTTGGATATATCCTCTCGAACCTACAAAATCTTGAACACTTTCCACTCATTTAATATCATTTGTAACGGTCAAAATCCCTCTTGTGGGTAAAGTTTGTGAACCAATAGAAAGGCACTGGCCGGTAGGCTAAAATAGTGTTTCACAAAAAGGACTGCGTTAAAGAGACTTTATATACAATTAGGAGTAAAGAGCTGCCGCAGGCAGTTTTTAGATGAAATCCGAATATGTTACTTCATAAAAAATCTATACAATACTTATTTTAAGACAAACAAACCGTTTTGAAATAATTTGGTCAGCCTTTAGTACAGTGTTTTTGTGAAACACGAATGTTAGGGCCTATATATGATTACATATTGGCGTAACTTCAAAGCACACAAAATGTTTGGTATATTATTCATGAATGCGTACATGTTTTCATCATATTTGCATCATAAATAATTTCAAGACTGTTGTAAATTATAATATCTTCTTAAAAACGTTTCATCAGTGCGAATGCACATGTGTTTACATTTAAATTGAATATATGATATAGATGGCGGACAGCGTGATGTGTTTTTGTTTTCTAAAAAACTTTGTCCATTTTCAAAAACATGTATACTCTGTCCGCATTCTTTATTATATATGCACTTTCAATAGAAATGCATGTGCATGCGTACTGATATAACGTTTTTAAGTAGATATTATAATTCAAAATAGTCTCAAAATTACTTAAGTATAATTTTTGAACAAGGTACGAAAATGCGGAAACTCGGCAATTCCAAGCTAATCCCCAGGTACCGTTATAGTCATTTTCTAATTTAACCGTTACCCCGGATAGGCTTGGGGAAAAATTAAAAAATAGTCTAAAATTTCTCTACCCATTGTCAAATATCCTGCCCCATTCTATCGGTTTTGGATGATCCCCAATAATGGTGATGTGCATGTGAGATCTCCATTATCACACATTCCTGTAGATTGTTATCTTGAGTAGAATATGATTTTATCTTACTCAGTGATAACTGGTCGCCTCCCCTTGAGTATAGGTTAAACAAGAAAAATGGGGAGTCTGAAGCATATACTTTAATTATTTGTCCACATTTCCTTTTTGTATACATTGCTTGCAATGTATACAGAGTTATAGCTGCATTTCAGAAATTAATACGGTTTGACTGTTTTGCTGAACAACATCCACCTTCGGATGAAACCTCGATAAAAGTAGATCCTCATTTTGCAGGATCACATTAAGATCACTTTTTATTAAAATATTGTTTGCATAGTGATAAATAAGCTTTGAAAGTTCAAAACTATGCACTTTCAGTTTAAAGAAACATTTCTAAACATGAAATAAAAAAAATATGAAAATTACTATTTCATTCATAAAAGCATTGTGTAAACCTACGCTTCAAACTTCGTATCCACGCATGCGCGTGAAAGAATGAATGAATTACGACAGACTCTGTATAAAAATATTGTCAAACGTCCAAAATAAATATTAAATCAAACAAGTAAACCTTATTTTCTTTTAAATATACACTTGTATATTTTTTTCTATTTCAAACTGTTTAACAAAACGAGTATACAGAGATATATGTCTTATTTAGTGGTATGTTACATTGTAAGCGTCTGTATGAATTGAATAATCGGAACGGCCTGAAAACGTATTGTCATACAATTGCATATAATAGAACCCTATCAACATGGTGGCATCGAAGGAGTATGCAATTATTTGTTGCACACCTGCAGTGTGAAATATTTCTGCCACTTAAGTGAAATATATCGCCCAAAAGCCATTTTCGGGAAGGGGAAGATTCGTACTCAATATAATTCGATTTGAAGATACGTAGCCCGGGGTTCTATGATATCAAGGTACTTAACGTTTATCGGAAAATATTTAAATATAAATATCATAAATGAATGAGATTTTTCTTCCATCTTATAATTGAACCTTTTCCAGAACTGTTTGTCATAAAATTATTTCAAAAGAACCAATAAAAAAGACATTTTTTAGAATATTTTCAATGCCTGCCATTTTGGGTCATTTCAGATGAGGTTACTACGGTATCAAGGTAATCGCCCAAAAAGCAGATATGAAAGGATTGATGGGTCAAAACTTTCAAGTTAAGTTGTGAAAAACTTCCAACAGTTAACTTGCTATAAAATTAAAACTATATGAACAGACTATATGTCAGTATATGTGTTTATAACATATTTTAATTGACTGTGTAAAAACCACTAAGGAAAATGGTAGTCAAGTATGAAGGTTTTATAAAATAGTTTTTTTTCTGCCACAAATACACACAGACACTTGGGGTTTGGAGCTCAAAACGCCTTTAAAATCCAAATAAAATGCATATTTGTCAATCCCAGGACATAACTGATCATATATATCAAAAAACTTAATATAAGCCGTTTTGAAAAAAAATCATATTTCAACAACTATAATAATTACACTGTGCTGGACCTAAAGTTATAGAGATTTATGATCAATTTACATGGGCAAATGCAGACCATAAACTGAAAGTGAAACAATTATTTGACAAAATAGAAAGCTATTGCAATCCTAGAAAAAATGAAGTGCTAGAATCACACAGATTTTGGGTAACAAATCCAGATGAATATACATAATTTGACAGTTTTCTTACAGAGTTTTGAGAGCATGTTGAGTCTTGTAATTTTGATACACAGAAAGAAAAAATGCTAAAATTGTGTTTAGCAGCAACAGAAAACAACAAGAACTCTTGTTAAGAGAAGAAAATCTGAACTTAGAAAAGGGAATCAAAATATGCCGAGCCTACGAATAATCAAATAAGCATGTGAAAGAAGTTTGCAATACAAATGATTAACCAATCCACAATGTTGAGAAGACATATTCATCTAATTCTCATTCCGGCACCCGCGTCAGTATAAACCACCAGTGGTAAAGAAACAACAACATCCACATCAGAATCGATCACAATGTAAATATTGTGGATACAATCATGATTTTAGAAAAGAGAAGTGTCCGGCATGGGGTATATTATGTGAGGGATGTCACAGGGGGCAGACATCATTTTATAGAAAAGATGTTAGAAAATACACAAAATTGAACTTGAATCATCAAGTGAAGATGAAATTTTGGTTACAATGTGTCATAATAGGCCAAAAATATAAAAAAAAAGCAAAAATGATTGTGAAGTTGATTTTCAAATTGATACAGGTGCAGAGATCAATACAATCAACAGAAAATATGCAAAGAAAAAGTCAAAGAAAGACAATTTTCTCTCTAACTTAAAATGTGGAATAGGTCAACAGTAAGTTCACTTGGTGAAGTATACTGACTAACAAAAATCAAGGTGGTATCAACTTACTGTAAATCAGTATATCTATGTGTTAAAACAATTGAATACATTTAATTCATATGCAGATAAATGCTTATCTGTAATTGCATACATGCAGACAGTGACACTTCCAATTCTACATGTATAATATTAACATATTAACATATATTAACATTAATATTACCATATTAATATTAAAATGTCCTCAGCATGTATAATGGACTCGAACACCTAGCTGACTCTCGGAATACCGGTCTCCCAACTGAGCTTTCCTAGCCGGTTACACAAAATATCTCCCCTAAATAGCAAACAGTTTTTATTTATGCATGTACATATCTTTGGACAGATAAGAAAATAATATGGTGGCAGATTTGTGTCTTGGTATTTATTTGTTTCGCAAGGCAAAAAACAAAAATACAACAAATAAACCACTTTGTCATACTTTCTTGTTTTCGCCTGGCACACATCTAACATTTTAGTATTTTTGCCTGGCGGGTTGGGCTCTTTCCGAAACCTGGTGGTTCAGACCGTGTGCCTACATTAATAAAATAAGACTGGAGATTGTCCTTTTACAGACTATAGGCACATATTAGAATTAATAAATATGAATTCAGTATTTGATATTTTTGAGACCTGATATTCTTTCTAGACCTTCTCTTCCCTTTATTTAAGGACCTGTATAATGGTGTTGTACATGTAGTTAAGATTTCTGTTTGCTGCCCTGTGTGTGTAAAATTACATAACGGGCCCTGTCACCACTAGAAATGTACACCAATTTAACCTCTGTACTGAATAGGTCTGTCACAAGTTCAGAAATATATTTTGAAATATGTTATTTACAATCAAATCACTCAGTCAGGCTGAACCACCCTTAACATTTTTTCCATAAATCTTTAGACTATTGATATATACAAGGTAAACTTATAAGCCATATATGAGCTTATGATTGCATGGGCAGTTAAATTAAAGTCATTAGTAAAAAAAGGGATGACCTGGGATAACCCAAGTGAAGAGTGAAATATGACACTCAACACCTACAGGTACATTCTAAATATTTAGATTGGTGTTTATGATCAGATTCAGCACAAATAGTAATTTAATTTACCCTGATACCACAAATATGAATTTATTTAGAGTCCTGGAGATCTTTTTATGATGAAATCTTAACTGAAAAACCAGGTTTAACTGAATAATTATAAAATTCCTTGCCACAATAACTAGAAGGTACAAATATAAAGCCAGTCAAAAAAAAATATTTCTATCCATATTCATCATTAGAAGGTACAAATATAAAGCCAGTCAAAAAAAAATATTTCTATCCATATTCATCATTCCTGGACCTCCATCCATTTGATGAATTTCTCCAACTGGTAAATTTTTCATCTTATTATGTTCTGTTTGTTAATATAAAAGAATTTTGTATATGTTTATATACAGCTACATTTGTAGAATAGTCTGTAATGACTAAGGTAGACACATAAGAACAAACTATTTAGTAAACATGAGTTACATCCCTTCAAATGGAGATAAAGATGAAACCCATAAGAAATTGCCATGTCTGACAGACAGCAAAATTATAAAATTCTGCAGGCTCAGTTTGATTAGGCCCATTAGGAGGTAGTGGTAATAACTGTGGGTCAAAATTTAAATGATATCATTTTCAAGGGATGTTTCTGATATGATTTACTTTTAATAATGGGCTATTATTAATGAATGTTTCTTTGACTTCTATGCCCATGTATAATAGATTATAGACATTGCCAGCTAGATAGCTCAGCTGAGTGAGTCAGTACAGCCCACATACATGTATAATATTCTGATTCAGGTTTGATTCCGGTCAAACTGCACTTTTTTCTCACCTTGTGATATTTTCACCCTGTTACTTTTAGGGACCAATATTCATATGTTTATGATAGTACATAACTGAATCATAAGTCAATTCACTTTTGTTAAGTGTTCCAATGAAAAAGGACAAATTTCAATGTGCTGGGGATTATGTCAATGCATAGAACTATGAGACTGAAAATGTTTAAGCTGTAGAGCTGCTGTATGGTATTCCAAGGGTTCTGGGTTTTTTGGTAGTGCTGAGGTATGGTATTCTGAGTGTCTCTGGTTTGAGTTTTAGTCAGGCTGCATTTTGTTTTCTCACTCTTTGATACTGATAAATATTTTCAGCTCATTATTGGCTGGACTGCATATATTAATGATTTATTTGTATGAAATTATTATTGTTAAATATTTAATTATTGTCTATATATGTGACTTTATTTTTGATAGGCATTGTAACAGTACTACTTCTTAATTTAACCTTTTTTGTATTAGGGGAGAAGCCCTTAATCAACTCCTTACCAGTAAGTTTAATTTTGCATGATGATGATAGCTTGAAAGGATTGGCTAAATAAAATACTATATGAATCATTTTTTTCTATTGTATTGTAAGATATTTATTGATTGTCAAAAAACTATATGGATCGAGTTCTCCTCATTGACATTAAACAGTCCCAGCTGGCCATACATGCAGGAACTTGCAGACCATGAGACAGGGTGGTCTGTACCAAGACAAATCCGATATAGAGACATGGTGAACAGGACAGACAGTGATGTTCAGATCCCCCACTCAAAAAGGAAGTACACTCAAGGTCCTAGTCTTCAATTACTTCATTTGCTTACTTGGAGTAAAGGTGCCGGAAACAATAGTATGGTATCACAAAAAGCACAGACTGTAATAAAAGTCAAACCAAAAAAGATACTATAAACTGAATTCATAGATTATATAAAAGAAATTTATTAATTCTTTAAGGTTATAGAAAAAAAAAAGATATTAAGTATTTAATTTTGATATATAGCATATTAACAGATATAAAGTGCATTATGCCATATAAATTTCAACTAAGTGCTTAAATACTTCCCGATGCACTCAGTAAAGCCACATGCTTTAAACATGATTTACTAATCTTTGAATTCCCACACTCCTCCCCACCTAGCTCCAATGAGATCCACTTGGTTGACCATACCATGTACCATACCTCATATTGTTTGATTACAGTTTGGAATGAAAAAATGAAAGTTTATTCTAAATATTATAAAGTTTTTTTTTTAAATTTTACAAGGCATTCAACACATCAACAATGTAATTGTCATTTTATTTTTTGAAAATGTGTTGGACTGCTGGTCTGATGCATGTAGATGCTGCGTTGGCATATAGCGATTCCCCTCTTTGTGTGTGTGTGCATGCATGCGTGCATGTGTGTGTGTTTTATACATAATATGTAAACATCTTTTGAAAACATCTTGTCCAATTTCAACCAAACTTGACAGGGTTGTTCCATGATTGAAGGGCTTCCAAAGTTGTTGAAAGGCTTAAATAAGGCCTAGAGCATAGATATTTTGCATAAGGCATTGTCTGGTAGACATTCACAAGATTTTCACATTATACCCCGGGGGTCAAATTAGCCCTGAACTAGGGTTCATTAATTTTCCTGATATGTATGTAGTTAAAACTTAAAATCTTCTCCTCTGAATTGACATTGGCTAGAGGTTAGATATTTGTCATGAAACATTTGGTAGTGAACCTCTAACAAGATTATTCACGTAACAGCACAAGGGTCAAAATTAGCCTCATCCCTGGGGTCATATATTAAAGTTTTCCTTATATTTATATAGCAAAAGCTTTTTAAAAAATCTTTTTATCAGAAGGTTTAAGGCTTAGAGCTTAGATACTTGGTAAATAATATCACCAGTAAGTCCTTTACCATAGTTGTTCAAAAGTTGCCCCTAGTGAAATAGCACCAGCGTGTCATAGGTTTTCCTTAAATGTATTGGAAAAAAACTTAAAAAATATTCTCCTCTGGATTGACAAGGCTAGATGTTGATATTTGTCATGAAACCTTTACCTGTGTAGTAGACCTCTATCACTATTGTTCAAATTAAGCCCTGGGGTCAAAATTGGCTCTGCCAAGGAGTCTTCTTAGGTTTTCCCTATATGGTATGTATATAGTAAAAACTTTAAAAAAATCTTGTCTGAAGGTACAAGGTTTACCAGGCACCAGGGTGTCTTAGGTTTTTCTTAAATGTATATATACATGTATAGAAAAAAACTTAAACAATATTCTCCTCTGAATTGACAAAGACTAGAGGTAAGATATTTGGCACGAAACATAATCTACCTCTACCAAGATTGTTTTAATTTTAGCCCTTGGATAAAATTTGCCTTGTGCGAGGGTTGGGAGAGGGAGTCATTAATTTTCGTTATGTACTTGTAGTAAAAATTTAAGAATGTACAAGGCTAGAGCTTAGGGCTTTGATGCCTAAATTTTGTCAAGTACAAATGCTTTTATTTTGAATCAATAATTGCACTATGGAGTGCATTTTTTCCAGTGAATGTGTTTTGCATGTAAACAAAAATGTTCACTTAACTTTTAAGCTGAATGATTCAATATCACATTTTATAGACTACAAACCCGCATGTTGGTCTTGTTTTTAAAGTAATAGATAAAAACACTGAAGACTCTTTTTTACTATTTCAGTATTGTATACTGCAGATAATAAACAGGTCTTTGCAAACTGATTTCTGTATTGCTCTTCAGTTTCGCAAACCATATAGTCTTGCCTGGTAAAACATAGCACTTGTCTGTAGGAACAAAACCTCTTTCTTGTCCTATTAATAACTTGAGAAGAAATAAGCCTAGATTTGTGTTCGGAATCGACTGTAACCAGAAGATGCCTTTAACTGAGTTCAGTAGATTAAAATCACATTGTCTTGATACTCAAATATTGTCAAGCAATGTATACCTCAGTGCTTGCAGTGCTTTGATTTATCCTTGGGATTGTCTACAGCGATCACCTCATAGTTAATATTATCTGTTATATATGTATCTAATCCTCCCGCTATGTGATCTTGTCTATCTATAGTAAAACATTTAAACTCAGGGGTGTATCCATGTATACTTTTTAGTTTTATTTAAAGATAACTTGTTTTCTTGGATACATAATATATCAATTTGAGGATTATTATCAATAAAGTTTTAAATTTTACTATGTTTATGACTTGAATAACCCTGAATATTAAAAGAAATGCTATCAAGGTTCCTAGACATAACTGAGCTGTTTATTGGGTACTTTATCTATTGTTTTAATATTTGGTGTTTTAACCATTTTATTTATAGACTTCCTACAAACTTTAAGTTAACCGAGGGTGACAGTATGGTTGTATACCAGATATATTTATATAACTATGCTTAGAAAACAATTTTCAAACACCAAAGAATATGTAAAATATGTACTGCAAATATTTTTGCGCATTAAATGAAATCATTAAAATTAATGCATTATTTTCTTATTGGAAAATCTGACTGACTTAGACTTTATAGAGAATTAATTTCTAGTAAACTCCCTTTATTTACATGAAATATTAAATGTGGTGTTATCTTTACAAATAATGCTTTTCGGAACATACAATATTGATAAATCTTAATTTTAGTATCATATTTATGATAAAAAAGAAACATATTATTAATTCATAACAAAAATGATGGTGACTAAAGTTGGATGATGGTGCGTATATATGTGAATTGAAATCATTGTCTTTTAGTTAGAGAGAAGTTATGAAAATAAACAATTTTTGTATAGTAAGAAAAAAGATTATAAATACTGCTGTAAAGTGACCAAACAAAAATACTTAAAAAGTGTATCATTAAAAATGGAGGAAATGAAAAATAAAAAAACAAAAGAATTCTGGAAAATGTTTAAATCAAAAAATAATAATTATTCTGACTGTAGCGAATCTATTGACATAAATGATTTTTATGAACATTTTAAAGAATTGACCTCAGAATTAAAAATTGATGAGGATGAAGATTGTATAGATTTTTTAAATGATTTTGATTCTCATGTTTCTGCTGACTCATCGTTTGAAGAATTAAATGAAGCGTTTACATTAGATGAAATAAGGAGTGCTATTAAATTGTTAGGCAGGGATAAAGCATGTTCTTTAGATAATATTTCATATGAGTATTTTTTAGAAGGTATTGATGTTTTAGATAAACCGTTAGAGATCTTGTTTAATTATATTCTTGATAAACAATGTTTCCCAAAGTCATGGTCTAAAGGTGTCATTATACCTGTATTCAAAAAGGGAGATAATGCTGATGTAAATAATTATAGAGGTATTACGCTTATTAGTTGTTTTGCTAAATTATTCACTATTGTTATAAATGAAAGATTAAAGAAATGGTCTATTGCGAATGATATTGTTACTGATGCACAGTTTGGTTTTAAAGCTAATTATAGTACTGTAGATGCAATATTTTTATTGAATTCCTTTATCGAAAAACAATTAAAAAATAGATCTAAACTGTACTGTTGTTTTATTGATCTTCAAAAGTGTTTTGATTCAATATACAGGATTGGCCTTTGGGTTAAACTTATTAAAATGGGGATTAGTGGTAGATTATTTAATGTTGTACGGTCACTTTATAATGATGTTAAATTGTGTGTTAAACATTTGAATCAGTTATCCGATGTGTACAATTGTGATATAGGATTATTGCAAGGGGAGATAATGTCTCCTCTGCTCTTTTCTCTTTTTATAAACGATGTTGAACTACATTTACAACAAGATCCAAATGCCTGTATTTCTCTAGATCAACTTTCAATTTATTTATTACTTTTTGCAGATGATGCAGTGATTTTTTCAGAAACTGAAGAGGGCTTACAAAAATCTTTGGATAATTTTAAGACTTATTGTGATAAATGGAAACTTAAAGTTAATATTGCTAAAACAAAAATTATGATTTTCAAGAAAGGTGGAAACAACAGAAACACTAATTATTGTTTTAAGTATGATGGAGAAACTATTGTTG
>NW_026864741.1:0-22775 GCF_026571515.1 Ruditapes philippinarum | reverse complement strand
TAACCCTTATTAATTTTTTTGTTCAGGGGGTCAAAAAAATCTGGAAAAAAAAGTAAATCCCTCGGAAGCATTAATACAAAAAAATTTAAAAAAAAGGGGAATTGAACCTTGGGTTTGATTGAGCCCCCCCCTTTTTTTAAAAAAATTGAGGGATACTGAAAAAGTGAAAACATCCCCACGCCCCTAGCACCAGAAGTCATGCATAATAACCTGATCACATGACTAATTGGCTGCCGAAAGGGGGCATACATGTTTTACAAACATATCTTGTTAACTTAACTGTTACATGTATTGTAAAAATATTATATATGTAAGATGTTCTGAATTCTTTAATTATTGTAGTAATATAAATTGAATTACATTGTATAATGTTTTATTGACTTAAATAAAAAAAGTTTTATAGATTAACTATTATAACATGTATACTTATAATCTAGTTTATTCTACCTGTTGTATCCAATTTCACCACTAGTCTCTGGGATTTATAAATGGTGTGAGCAACCCATTTCTTACATGGATAGCCTGTATCTCCAACAGAATGGTATTGTCCCACTGGCTTGTGTCCACTTCAAAATATTGTTGTTAAACCACTTTGCTGTAGTATTCTGTCATGAACAGATCCAGGCTATTTACATACTACGTCAAAGGGATCAAATGTAGCTGAACATTCAAGGAATGAAAGCCTTTCCGGTTTACATACTGCTCTTCATTATCTGAAGGTGCCTGTATTCTTATGTGTGTGCCATCAATCACACCTACAACTTTAGGGAATTTGGCAATGCCATAAAATTCTTTTTGATTTTGTCAGTTCCTCTCTGGTGCATGGGAATTTGATGAATTTTCCAACAATGTCTGGACTGCTTAAAGCCGAGACTACTTCAGTCACAACTCTGTTAATTGTAGACTGACACCATGTATGTCAGCATCATTCAGCTGAATGGGTCCGGTGGCCAAGTACCTCAGCGTTACCAAAATCTTGTCTCTGACAGACAAACTGTTATTTCTCCTGGCCAGGGGGTGAATCTTGTTATACAGTAATTGCTCCAAATACCTTATTCCTCCTTTGTCAAGCCTGCACCTATTCATAACCTCTAAGTTTGGCTTTTGTGTCTATCGAAGTAAGGCGGTTTGTCTTTACTGTTTAAGGTTTAAAAAAATAAATTTAATCTTAAGTTCAGTAAAAATATAACAGTTACTGTATAGCGCATTATAACTGCGGTGTCAAATGTTTGGCGTTTTTTTAAAGTGTTTTGAATTGGCGGGGTCATAAATTGGCGCAAACGCTTTTTAGACCGCAAAATTAAAACACTTGTTGGCATAAATATGGGTCATGAATTGGCGATTACAAATAAAGAATAAAAAAAATAAATAAAAATAACACCGGTCACGCAGAAGTTGACTGTCCTCGTTTATTTTACGGCATACGGTATACCTATGCTTGGTCACCTTTATCGTTACATCGTGCTAATTCTTATAATTTAACTGGGATCAGACAGGTGTAAATATGGTACCGTGTGGTAACTGGACCATGGAAGAGAAAGGTATGCCCTATTATCCTCAGTCTTTAAAGCGTGAAAAATTGTTCACGGTCACCACAACTGATTGCTATATAATTACAGTTATCATTAGTTTTATTTCAAATTATGAAACATAACAGTGAAAACCAAACAATAATAGTTTACTTAAATTCGATAATAAATGACATTCTAGATTTGTTTCTCGTCGTGTGATTCATCTTCGTAATAAATACAGTATATAGATATATAATTAAATGAGTTTCGTACCAAACTTAAAAATAACAAATTCTTTTCAGCTTACTTGTAATGTTTATTTTTTATTACAAATAATCAAGGGAGATTACTCGGACAAACCAAAGCTATTTTACCATGAGTTGTCTACTTTCAAAGAATAATGGCGATGATCTAAAATGGCGGTGCTTTAAATTGGCGGTGTTTTGAATTGGCGCTACTGACCCTGACCGCCAATATAGCCAAATATAAACCCCCGCCAAAATAAGTACTTATACAGTATATAAACTATCCAACTCTCTATTAAGAAACAATCGCTATCAGTCACTTTCTACTTTGTACAACTAGAAAATATTATAACAAGATAGATAAATACAGAATCCCTAAAGAAAGCCCAACACGGCAAAATTGAAAATGTTGCAGGCTCGGTTTGATTGAGCCTGTTCATGGACGGTACTGGAAAGTGCAAGTTACCGTCCACGCCCCCTAGCACCGGCTTAAGCAGAATTCAACATTTAAACGTGAAAAAGTAAAATTTTGAATTTAGAAACATCCGCAGATGTGTTCATACGGCGGTTATCATGGAACCTTCAATGTGACACTTCCGTGCCATTCCATGAAAAGCGGCGTATGGTCCCCAAGTAATAAAAAGCGTGTGCCTTAAACGAGAAAACAATGGGCGGAACTAAATAAAATGGAATTTTGAAAGGGGATCAGAGGTTATGAACCCTGCGTATCACAGATAAGACGTCAAAAGACAAATTTAAAAAGCGGGCAACATATCCTAAGGGTGATTCAACATAATTCAAGTAGGAATATTGGAACCACCCAACTAGAAAATGCCGAAAAGTTAAAACTTAAAACACCAGAAGCACAACAATAATGTCGTGCTGAACGATCTTCAAGGATATCTTCAAGGTCTTCTTTTTAGAGTGGTCTTGAAAAAGATTGAATTTACAAAACTTACTTGATTCAATTACATTACAATTTACATATCCAATGCAATCTCGCAAATAAATTATTCATACTTTTTTATTTGTTTGTTTGGATTTTTACGGCACGTCAACACATAACTGGCTATATCGAGCCGAATGCTATAATAGGCTTAAAATGTTATGTTAAACTTTGTAAATGGCATTAAAAAAAGAGCCAATTAGATCCTAGAATACAAGTTTATCTCTTTCAAATAATCAATGATGTTTTGACGGAATTGTATTAAAAAGTTCTTTGAGTGAGTGAATTTACACAAAAAAATCTATTACGGGCCTGTGACAAATCATGACATTCAAGACAGTAAAATTTTCAATTATCCATACAAAAAGCCAGATAATACTCAGGTATAATGTGGTGTATACTTATTTGCAATTATGGTTCTTTTTTTATTAGTATAAGTTCCTCTAGTTGTCTTTTAATAATACTCATAAGTTTCAAGACAATTTCATTCCTAGTTTAAGAGGTATACAATCTGAAATTAAAAAAATAATAAAAAATCTAAAAATAAAGAAAGTGAGAAAATTAAAAGACTGCAACCAGACAGAGTTCCTTTACTTGTCTTACATGACATTTGCTTACACTTTAAGTTTCATGGCCATAATTTGTTGGAGTGTTAGGCACTGGAATTAAGACATTAAATACAGGGAAGTAACTTATATTTGTCATACATTTTTTTTAGCTCACCAGAGCCGAAGGCTCAGGGTAAGGTATTAGTATCAAAGGGAGATACTCCGTCGTCCGTCGTCATGCGTCAACAATCGTCTTCTTCTCTGAAACTGCTGGGCAGATTTACTTCAAATTTGGTCTGTAGCATCCTTGTGACAGTCACACTTGAATTTGCTCATGTCATTTCAATTGGCCCCTTTTAGGGGTCAGCAGAGCTAAAAATAGAAAAACCTTTAAACATCTTCTACAGAACTAATGGATGGATGATCACCAAACTTTATCTGTAGCATTCTTTAGTAGTGTCTTATCAAGTTTGCTCATATAAATTTGATTGGCCCCTTTTAGGGGTCTCTAGGGCTATAAATAGAAAAACCTTTAAACATCTTCTTCTACATAACCAACGGATGGATGATCACTTAACTTTGTCTGTAGCATTCTTGGGTAGTCTTTTATCACGTTTGCTCATATTAAATTGATTGGCCCCTTTTAGGGGCCACTAAAGCTAAAAGTAGAAATACCATTTAACGTCATATTCTACAAAACTAATGGATGGATGATCACCAAACTTTGTCTGTAGCATTTTTGGGTAGTCTTTTATCAAGTTTGCTCATGTCATTTCAATTGGCCACTTTTAGGGGTCAGCAGAGCTAAAAATAGGAAATCCCTAAAACATCTTCTTTTACAGAACTAATGGATGGATGATCACCGAACTTTGTCTGTAGTATTCTTGAGTAGTGTTTTATCAAGTTTGCTCATATTAATTTGATTGGCCCCTTTTAGGGGCTGCTAAAGCTAAAAATAGAAAAACCTTTAAACGTCTCTTTCTACAGAACTAATGGATGGATGATCACCAAACTTTTTCTGTAGCATTCTTGGGTAGTCTTTTATCAAGTTTCCTCATATTAAATTGATTGGCCCCTTTTAGGGGCCACTAAAGCTAAAACTAGAAATACCATTAAGCGTCTCTTTCTACAGAACTAATGGATGGATGATCACCAAACTTTGTCTGTAACATTCTTGAGTAGTGTTTTATCAAGTTTGCTCATATTAATTTGATTGGCCCCTTTTAGGGGCCACTAAAGATAAAAATAGAAAAATATTTAAAGAATGTATAATTATTTATTGGAAGCTGTGTGCCTTATTACGGGTCTAGTAAAATTGGTCTTTTCTTAAAAAATAAGTGCCTGTTTTTTAATGACACGTTATATCGTAACCTCCTATAGTTTGTAGAATTTAAAACACAGCTTTGTGTGAAGTTTAAACATGTTTATTTTAAATTTACAAAGAGACTGTATAGCAATTATAAGTATGATCAAATATGAAATTTGATGAAAGGGAAACAAACTATATTGGAATGTCTTTCATAAATGTGATCTGTTAGGCAATTATTCTAAGCTGGGAGTAATGACCTGTTTGCTGATGAAAATATTTGAGGTCATGACCAATAGGGAGGGAAAAATTGATATTTACAAAATCACTTGAACATAACAACAAACTTTATAGTGATGATTTATCATAAATGTTTTCAGAAATAGGTAATACTTAATTGAAAAGGTAGTATACAGCTATGTTTAAGTAAATGTTTTTTTTCAAGTTTGAATACTTTCACATTGAATCAATTATTATGTTTTGTATCATTCTGAACTGTAAACATATCTGCACATAGTTTTTCATTTTACATGCTTAAATAAAACCCTGATCCCAAAACTCACTAGACATGCACTATGGCAAAGTTCAATGTTATAGAAAAAATAAAGTTCTGATTTTTTTCACAAATGCAATCTTGTTAAGCATAAAATCTGCCATAGAATTTGGATACACTGATTACATCAGAAACTGTCTATAGGGTCATTGGTAGGTCAGTGAACAGAATTTTTCTTCCAGGAAATAAAATTAGGCCAAAAGAAAGATTTTGTTTTTTGCACTTAAATAACAAAGATGAGTTTGTATGCTCATTTTTTTATATCAAATTCTGTTAAAAATTGTTTTATTTTTTTCAATCTTTATTGTAATGGATTCAAACTTGGAGAAAGCACATTTCAATCAATTTTGGAAGACATTGTTGAACCTTGTTTCATGTCCATAACATTTGAGATATCAGATATCACTTATGTGATTCTTTTATGTATAGACTTTATGTTTGGACAAGGGGTGTAATTTCTGATGCTGAATTGAATTTTCATATCAGGTGACTTGCTTTGATTTAAAAAAAATTTCATATCAAATTCTGTTAAAGATTGTTTTATTTTTTTCAATCTTTATTGTATTGGATTCAAACTTGGAGAAAGCACATTTCAATCAATTTTGGAAGACATTGTTGAACCTTGTTTCATGTCCATAACATTTGAGATATCAGATATCACTTATGTGATTCTTTAATGTATAGACTTTATGTTTGGACAATGGGTGTAATTTCTGATGCTGAATTGAATTTTCATATCAGGTGACCTGCTTTGATTTCTTTGATATCATTTGACCTATTTTCTTGTTTATTGACATACAGACTTGTGATTTGGATAAGGGGTGTAATTTGTGATGCTGAATTGAATTTTGATATCAGCTGACCTTCTTTTGATATTTTTACATTGTTTTACCTATTGTCATTTTTAGGTACAGTTATATTAACATAAAAAAAATATAGAATGTATAAAAACATTGTTACTTCAAACATCTTCACCTTACATATTTTGCATGTGACATTTTGTGTATTCATTCATAAAAGTTATGAAAAAAGTCCTATCAAAATTACCCCAGCTCTATTGGTCAATTATTCTGCATTTATTCTACATAGTCTCATAGGAATACACTTGCAACATAAATATTTTTAATAAAGCCTTTCCAAAATATTAGAAAATATTTTTCAGTTTATAAAGTGGACAATGAATGGTGGGCCATATGAATGATCTAGGGTCATCTTGGCCATATGGTTTATGAAGCAAAAAAACAATCAATGCTGTAAAGTATATACATGTAGTTACATGGGCAAGTTAAAGTTTAGCTTTCTAACACTAAAAACAGTTGTTTCTGGTGAGCGACTAAGGGCCATCATGGCCCTCTTGTTTAAATTTAGGTTTCATGTCAATATGTTGTTATGCTCGGGACAAAAATGTGTTACATACAGACTGACAGAGACTTTTACCCTGGGGTGAATAATTTAACAATATGAGATTTTGATATACATCTCTCAATGCACTATACAGTAATTCTATTTATCTATGGCTACTCTTCAATTTGAGGTAATGCTTATTTCATAGCCCTACTATATGTTATATAGAAGAAAAGCCTAGAAGTTACAATATTACAATTGGAGTGAATTCAATGTTAATTCGACAAAAGATAATTGTAACACATGATGAACACAGTGAATTTGGGTGTATGTCAGATAACTGACAAAAAGCAATGATATTAACTAGTCCATGAGCAGTTGATGTCTACGCTACATTACAGAAGCCTTTGTAAATAAACAACACCTGGTATCAATTTTCTTTGATCTTGAGAAGGCTTACGACACTACTTGGAAATATGGTATTCTAAAAGATCTAAAGGATGCTGGACTTAATGGCATACTTCCTCTTTTCATTTCTGGATTTTAAAACGATAGGCACTTTAAAGTAAGACTTGATTTGGTTCTTGTTGCTGGGTCATATGGGGGTTGCATTCATTGAACGCCGCCTTTACTTGTTGATCTTGTTTATCATATTGGTTCAACTTTTTCTCAGGACCACCAACAAGAACAAGGTGTTCCTCAAGGAAGCATACTTTCTGTTACACTTTTTGGCCTTAAAATAAACAATATTGCTAGCGCTCTTACACCAGGCATAGATTGTTCTCTATATGTAGACGATTTTCTTATCTGCTATCGATCGAAAAGTATGAGAACAATTGAAAGGCAACTTCAACAAAATTTAGATAAAATTCAAAAGTGGGCAATAGAAAATGGTTTTAAATTTTCAAAGTCAAAAACTCAATGTGTTCATTTTTGTCGATTGCGGAAACACCATAATGACCCTGAACTTTACATATCTGGTTCTAAAATTCCAGTAGTTGATGAAGCTAAGTTTTTAGGAATTATATTTGATAAAAAAAACTTTCTTTTATACCACATATTAAACATTTGAAAACTAAATGCCTAAAAGCTTTAAATTTACTAAAGGTTTTATCAAGTACAAATTGGGGATCAAATTCTTCCACATTACTGAAATTATACAGAAGTCTTATCCGATCAAAATTAGATTATGGTTCTGTAGTATATGGGTCTGCAAGAAAATCATATCTTCAAATGCTAGATACAATACATCACCAGGGTTTACGTTTAGCTTTAGGTGCTTTTCGCACTTCACCTGTAGAAAGTCAATATGCGGAAGCTGGGGAACCATCGCTTCATCTTCGTCGAAAAAAGCTATCACGTACACTTCAATACGCAACTAGAATTTCATCTAATAGCAAAAATCCAGCTAAAAATATTATTTTCAAACCAAGTTATACTGAAAAATTTGTTAACAAACCAAAGGTAATTAAACCATTAGGCCTTCGTTTAAAAGATGATTTAGATAAACGTAAAATTAATCCAGACAGTATCCTTCAAAATGACGATGAGGATGTTCCACCTTGGACTTATAATTCCCCGAAAATAAATATTAACCTTTCAAATATAAAAAAGTCATCACATTCACCTGAATACTTCAAAGAGAAGTTTCTAGCAATTAAGGAAGAACATGAAGATTTTATACATATTTATACGGACGGTTCAAAAGAAGGTTGCAAAGTAGGTGCGGCTGTGTTTGAACATAATTTTACATCTAGTATGAGTTTACCAGATAATGCATCAATTTTTACTGCTGAAGCAAAAGCTTTCGATTTAGCATTGTCATACATAGCACAGCATACCCACGATAAATTTGTGATATTTTCTGACTCGCTTTCTGTTTTAATATCCGTTAAAAATAAAAAAAACTGACAATATCATGGTAAAGAAACTTCTTTTACGATTTCATGATATACTTAAAACAAAATATGTTAAATTATATTGGATTCCAAGTCATATAGGAATACGAGGATATGAAAAAGTAGATGCTTTAGCTAAACAATCATTAAATTTTCAAAAAACTGACTTATTGTTACCTGCTTGTGATTTTAAACCGGCTATAAATAAACTCGTATCATCTGAATGGAAAGCAAATTGGGACAATGCCGTTTTTAATAAACTTCACGATATAAACCCATCTCTTGATGTGTCACCATCTCTATCTCTGTCAAACCGCCGTGATCAAACAGTTCTTCTTCGATGCCGAATTGGACACACTAAAATTACCCATTGTTATCTCCTTACAAATGACAATGCCCCTTTCTGTGTAGGTTGTAATGAAAATTTTACTGTCAAGCATTTTCTTCTTGAATGTCATGATTTTTCACAGACCCGTAATAGATTTTATTCTGTAAATTCACTCAAAGAACTTTTTAATACAATTCCATCAAAAAAACATAATTGATTATTTGAAAGAGATAAACTTGTATTCTAGGATCTAACTGGTTCATTTCTATTGTCATTTACAAAGTTTTACATAACATTTTTAGCCTAATATAGCGTTCGGCACGATATGGCCAGTTATGTGTTGACGTGCCGTAAAAATCTAAACAAACACACATTAACAATAGTGATTAGTGACCACATGTGTAACATTATGATAGCAATTTAAGCAGTTGTATTGTAGCCCAAATGTACACCTTATATTTCAGGACTACTGTGCAGCAAGAGACACAAAAATCATCAACAGGTCAAAACATCTTTTTTCTATTCCTTTGCTATTACTGAGTCAATTAACTACCAATTAATCCTTTAAAATTTCAGTTTAATTGCCCAAGTCATCTCAGAGAATACCGAATGGCAGGAAAGTTTTTTCAGCTCTGTATACAATACAGTGGCCTATAATAGGTCTAGGCCAGTATTGCTTCAACTTTTAAGCAATGTCTTGTTTCATAATCATAATGACAGCATTTATGTAAATGGTGAATTATTCATATGGGTGCAACAACAAGCTCATTATATTGCAATTTTTTATTTATAAACTTATTCACTGATTGTTTCTATTATCTTTGACTTGTTCTCTACACATATACTTCACATTATAACATATTATAAATATCAAAATGTTCATTTTTTATGGTTTTATGTGGTGCTTTAAATACTGGGTTATTTAATGACAGAAACTTTTTCAACTCAGTTCCAATTCAGATTTTCATGCCAAGGTCCTTTTGGAATAATACTGAAATGCAATAATGATATGTTCAGTTCATAAGTTCATAGAAATCTTGTATTGATTTTCTTTTAAATTACTAATTATTAAATCGGCCATTCATTGAATGTTTCCTTAAACCATGTCTTTCCTGCACAACAAGCTTTTGAAAAAAAAAATCACTGTTTGCTTGAAGAGAAAGAGTGTCCATCCTATAGTGGAACTTTTAGATGCAAGAATTCACGAAAATACATCATCCAGTGACTGAGAACCTGAAATAACAAAAAAAAATACATAATAATTATATAAGACTTTTAATGTTAAATTACTAGTCTATATAGTCTGCATGAACTCAAGATAATTATTATTAAATGGAAGCAGATACAGTTATCATTAACAGCAATTTTATTGAACTTCAACACACGGCGGCACGAAATACCCAAATAAAGCAATAGACATTTTTGTTTGTATAAAATATAGATAATAAGAAAATGATTTATTATTAATAAAATAATATGACCTAGCAGGCTATAACTTTTATTCATTCCATTGAAATGGGCAGTTCTGATGTTGTAAGAAAATAAACTTGTGACATTTGCTTATCTAGGTTCATTAATGAATATATTTGCAATTTAAGATTAAGGTATGATACTATTTATTGTCTACATTTAAGTGTTTAGGGTATAATTTTGTTAAAATTTCATACAAGTGTCCATTAAAAATTAATAGCTTTAATGGAGTATACTGTATTTCGGTTCAAAACACAATGATAGAAAAACGTATATTTGGGTATGTTTGATTATATCTTAGTGAGAGTGTATATCGTAATTCATAATTAAAACAGCACTGTTTTAGTCTAAAACATTTAATTTTTAGTAAATTTGGTCAATAATTGGGTATTTCGTGCATGCCAAACATACATATTATCATATAATTTTATTAGAGTCTCTGGACAAGTGCTCAACCAGTATTTCACAAATTCACATAAAAACTCTTTCAAAACAAAAATATTGCTGACAAGTTTATTTTTGGTACAAAACTGTACCTTTCATTCTCACAATAAATAGAAGCATTTGAATGACACAGATCAGGTTATAATTTACCACAGAGTTGTACATAGGGCCTTAAACCGGTATTTTTTTAGGCAAACTTACAAGTGCTCGACCAGGTGGTTTTATCTCTTATCAGAAATTTCATTTTTGAAAAACAGATACGACTTTTCATGTTTAAGAATTCTATTTTTTCAAAAATATATTGAAACATTTTTGTTTGACTGTGTGCAAATGTAAATATGAGAGTATATATGACAGGAAGGAAATTTTATACAGTGACAAATAAAGTTTTTTATTGGAGTTTTGGAATTAACAGTTACAGGGGAGTTTGAGATTACTTATTCAATAAAATATCTTTGCAAGCATAGTTAAGTGTGATACTTGATGTAACATACAACTGGACTACAAATTTAATGGTGTGTTCCCTATTTTTTACCAGACAGCAACCATATTTGTTTACATGTTCATAGCCCTTGCAGTGTATTTTGATGATGTTTTGGGGGCTTTTCCTACGGAAATCAATCAGAAGCGTAAGAGTATTGTCTAAATTTGCTCTAATATATCATTATTTCAGTACTGTTAATAGTTATATCGGCTACTTTCA
This sequence comes from Ruditapes philippinarum, assembly GCF_026571515.1. Taxonomy (NCBI): domain Eukaryota; kingdom Metazoa; phylum Mollusca; class Bivalvia; order Venerida; family Veneridae; genus Ruditapes; species Ruditapes philippinarum. The sequence goes on along the minus strand of NW_026864741.1, from coordinate 11,479 downwards.
TTTTAGAAATGCATTTCTGTACTGTTTAATATCGTCTGCAAAATGACTAAGATTCTACCTAACTTTGAGTTCTTGTACATGGTGTAGAGGTTACAGGTCGGGTACAAATAGCACACACAAACTACGAGGATTTTTCACATTAATGCTTAAATCGTAAGCAAATAGCTCTATTGGTCGATCACTGGGCTGGTCGAGCACAGGTACAGTGACTGTTTGTATTACATAGATACATGATATAAAACTAAGAGATGCAACGATATTATGGAGTATGTATACACACATATATAAGAATATCTCCTGGATAAGACCCTGCTGTATATTTCCGGGGAGGGGGAAACTTGTATATATTATAATACTACCTGTACAATAAAGAAAACAGATGGAGATTTTATCTAGTGTAGACACGGGGGGTCTTTTCCATGATATAGTGATATTATAGTCATGATTTTTGTTTGTTTGATTTGGTTTTACGTCACACCGACACAGTATAGGTCACATCGCGACGTTCCAGCTTTACTGGTGGAGAAAGACCTCAGGTGCCCTTCCGTGCATTACTCAAGGCACGAACGGGCACCTGAGTAGAACCACCGACGTTCCGTAAGCTAGCTGGATAGCTTCCTCACATGAAAGAATCCAAAGTCCCTGTCGGGATTCGAACCCACAGCGGTTAGGGACAAGTGGTTTGAAATGAACTACCCTAACCACTCGGCCACGGACGCCCCTGTTTATAGTCATAGTCATGAAGTATAAAAGTTACAAACCTCTAAATCCTAAACATCAACGGTGTTGTTCATATAAAAGTAATCCACAGCGTGCCCATATTAAAATTATCTTTCTCGTGAAGGTTCTCTTTGAAGATGTGCTTTCATGCTGTCTCATCAGCGTTTTTATTTAACCAATTTAACACTTCGTTATTTATTACTAGTAACAGTCACAGGAAATTATTGTATAAATGTTTGCGGATCATAATATAATAGCATGTTACACAAGATGTTTAGTCTACTTCAATCATAGTTGTAAACTCGCGAATTCCGGTTACAATTCTGTACGCATGCACAACAAAACATATGCGCATTTAGCCAATGCTATTGTATATCTTGGGTCTGTTAATCATTTGCCTTTTAAATGTTCGCCTCCGATAGTGGCAATATTGTAGGTAAATTGAGCTTAAATGATGTAAACTTTCGACCTGTGACGCACGACTTTTCAATTTTGCCGTGTTGGGCTTTCTTTAGGGATTCTGTATTTATCTATTTAACGGAAACATACATCGATTAACGCCCTTCGCATTAACAAATAAGCATACAAAACTGATTTTAACGAAAAAGATTTCAATTTACACGTATGTACATTAAAAGATATTTACCTGCCCGAACAAATGGCGTTTTTGATGATGCAAACTAGATTCCTTATTTCTAAGAGCAAAGTTAAGGTTGATATGTGGCTTTAGGGATTCTGTATAAATCTATTTATCTATTTTACTGTCCATGAACAGGCTTACTATTTCATGTTTAAATGTTGAATTCTGCTTAAGCCGGTGCTAGGGGGCGTGGACGGTAACTTGCACTTTCCAGTACCGTCCATGAACAGGCTCAATCAAACCGAGCCTGCAACATTTTCAATTTTGCCGTGTTGGGCTTTCTTTAGGGATTCTGAATTTATCTATTTCAATCAAACCGAGCCTGCAACATTTTACAATATTGCCTTTTTGGGCTTTCTTTAGGGATTCTTTTTTTTACTATTACCTTAAAGTTAGGGAGGAAAAGTCGCATATTTAAGGAAAAACTTAAATTCTTATGTAATTTGTTCTGATTAATGCTTCCGAGGGATCACTTTGTTTCCAGATTTTGAGATAAGAGGTTTATTAAATATCACTTAAGACTTTTCTTAGACAAAAACGCTGATTATAAGATTTTCTTATTCATAAGGTCATATTTAAAGAAAGATCATTTTAGGATGTGTATATTGAATACGGACCCAGAAGATTTCTTCTGATGAATTTAAAAAGCATCTCAAATTTATATACCATCATGCTCGATTATCTGCTGGTAATTCTTAAACAAATACGCTGTGGATGGAATCTTACAAAAAGCTTAACAACATTCTTGGTAAGTACTGATTATTTGCAATAAATTAAAACTATAAAGGACTTCAGGAATTTCAAAGCTTCAAAACAAGTTTTTGTCTAAGTAAGCTTTGTGGATAATGGATAAAATTAAAGAGGATAGAACCAAAAAACTTAATACTAGTATCAGGACAGTCTTAATCAGCATCCTCATTAACGGTTTCTAAGACATCAGATGTTAGATCTCCTCAAAAAACTAGACTAAAGATCAACAAGGTAGAGGCAACGTTCACAGGATGCAGCCCCCAACACACCCAAGAAGGGCACCCAGAAATAAACAATAATAAAGATCAACAACGCAAAGGCAACGTTCACAGGACGCGGCCCCTCGACACACTCAAGTTGGGCACCCAGAAGGCACCGAACAAAAACCTGGACATAAGGGCGGTGAAAGGAGAGGTACATGTAATGTGTGAAATAATTAAAATTAAAACGGGCCCATATTGGAACTAAAGGGATAAGAGCTGTAAAGGTGAAAAGGGGAGGGGGTAAAAAAGGAGGGAGGGGTGAGAAAATACCAACCGTAAACAACAACTCAACGAGGCACGACATCACAAGACAAATAATCATTCAAAAACAAGTAACAATACAGACATGAAAAAACACGTGAAGGAACACAGAGGGGTACCGCCTTGGAACTGCCAGTGGTGGTTAAACCACTGGGGAGTTTAAACCGGTTTTAGACGCGCCAAACCTCACTCTTAGCCCCAATATCTTCCTAAATGACACAAATAAAGTGTAAATAAAATTAATTCCCTCCAAGTCAAATTCTAACAATGGTCATGGTTACTTTAGACGAAATAAATAAAACACATATAGGATTCTCTTTATATGTAGAAAAGGTACAGCCTAATGACCATTACCAAAGCACTCGATGCCTCAAAGGAAGGCAGAGCAACAAGAAAATTACAAGGGCCCGACGAAGCAGGACAGAAGACGACATTAAAACAAATCAGTTCCAAAGGGCTTTCAGAACTGTCCATCATAGAGTATCCCAATTAGTTCGTCAGATATAATTAAAGACCCGATTCTGCAGAATTGAAAATTTTGCAAACTCAGTTTGATTGTTCCACACCCTAGCACCGGCTTAAGCTGCATTCAACATTTAAACATGAAAATGGTGAAATATTAAATTTGCAAACATCCGCAGATGTGTTCATTCGGCAGTTATCGTGGTACCTTCAATGTGACACTTTGTCATTCCTTAAAAAGCTGGGTATGGTCCCCAAGTAAAACAAGAGGGCCATAATGGCCCTAAGGTCGCTCACCTGTATAGAGGCCCCCGGAGCGGGGCCAGTTTAAACCCCAGGGCTTTTATTTGAACAAACATGGAAGACACCCATTAGAAGATGTTTCATGATATTTCGTTTTTACTACACACATATAATGAAAAACAATGACCTGCCCCCCCCCCCCCCCCGGCAGGGCCAATTTTAACCCAAGGGCTTTTATTTGAACAAACTTGGTAGACACCCATTAGAAGATGTTTCATGCTAAATATCTAAGCTCTAGCTCATTAGATAGAGAAAAACAGAATCCCTGAAGAAAGCCCAACAAGGCAAAATTGAGAATGTTGCAGACTCGGTTTGATTGAGCCTGTTCATGGACGGTACTGGAAAGTGCAAATTACCGTCCACGCCAGGTTTTTTAAAAGAAGATTTTTTTATGTTCTTACTATATACATATAAGGAAAATTTATGACACCGGGGCGGGGCCAATTTTGACCCCAGGGCTTTTATTTGAACAAACTTTATTTAGTTCTGCCCATTGTTTTCTCGTTTAGGGCACACGCTAGTCAATTGCTTGGATGAGTTCGAACATGGGTCATCTCTGATGAAAAACTAGGTCACAGGAGCTAAAAATAGAAAAACCTTGTGAACACTCTAGTGGTCACATTTTTGACCCAATCATCATCAAATTTGTCAGGATGCTTGTTTAAATAATAGCTCGGATGAGTTCGAATATGGGTCAACTCGGATGAAAAAACTAGGTCACCGGAGCTATAAATAGAAAAACCTTGTTAACACTGTAGCGGTCACATTTTTGCATCAATCATCATCTAACTTGGTCAGGTTGCTTGTCTAGGTGATAGCTCTGATGAGTTCGAACATGGGTCATCTCGGATGAAAAACTAGGTCACAGGAGCTCCAAATATGGAAAAACCTTGTTAACATTCTAGTGGACACATTTTCGACTCAATTATCATCAATATTCTGTTAATTGGTCTGAAAGTTTGTTTTGATGATTTCGAAGTCAAGATCGAACATGGGCCATCTTGGATGAAAAACTAGGTCACACCGCCCAAATATTGAAAAACCTTGTTAACATTCTAGTGGTCACATTTTCGACTCAATTATCATCAAACTTGGTCAGGATGCTTGTCTAGGTAATTGCTTGGATGAGTTCGAAATCGCATGTGAAACTAGGTCACCAGAGCTAAAAATAGAAAAATCTTGTTAACACTCTAGTTACTACTGTTTTGATTCAAGTATCCTGGAAATTGGTCTGAAAGTTTGTTTTGATGATTTCTAGGTCAAGTTTGAATATGTGTCACCTGGGTAAAAAAAGTAGGTTGCACTGCTCAAATATGGATAATCCTTGTTAACACTGTAGTGGTCAGTTTTTTGACTCACCTGTCATGAGACTAGGTCAGAATGCTTGTCTAGGTAATTGTTTGGATGAGTTTGATAAGTCAGGTGAGCGATCTAGGGCCATCATGGCCCTCTTGTTTAAATTCTGTCATCATTTTTACAACAGTGGTGCTGTCCATCTTAACTGGATATTGGCACGACATTTTTTGTTAAAGTGTACTTCTTGTTGCTCTGTCTTCCTTTAAGACATTGAGTACTTTTGTTATGGTCATTGGGTTTTGTTTTGTATGTTTCTACATATGCCCTTATCCCTTTAATTCCATTATGGGCCCGTTTTAGTTTCTTTTATTTCACACATTACATGTCCCTCTCCTTTCACCGCCCTTATGTCCACTCCAGGTTTTGGTTTGGTGCCTTCTGGGTGCCCTACTTTGATGTGTCGGGGGCTGCGTCCTGTGAACGTTGCCTTTGCCTTGATGATCTTAATTATTGTCTTTTTAGCTCACCAGAGCCGAAGCCGAAGGCTCGGGGTGAGCTTTAAGTATCAAAGGGGAATACTCCGTCGTCTTGCGTCAACAATCGTCTTCTTCTCTGAAACTGCTGGGCAGATTTACTTCAAATTTGGTCTGTAGCATCCTTGTGACAGTCACATTTGAATTTCTTCATGTCTTTTCAATTGGCACCTTTTAGGGGTCAACAGAGCTAAAAATAGAAAAACCTTTAAACATCTTCTACTACAGAACTGATTGATGGATGATCACCAAACTCTGTCTGTATCATTCTTGGGTAGTGTTTTATCAAGTTTGCTCATATTAGTTTTATTAGCCCCTTACAGGGGCCGCTCAAGCTAAAAATACCTTTAAACATCTATATCTAGAGAATTAATTAATCGATGATCACCAAACTTTATTTCTATCATTCTTGGGTAGTCTTTTATCAAGTTTGCTCATATTAATTTGATTGGCCCCTTTTAGGGGCCGCTAAAGCTAAAAACAGAAATACCTTTAAACATCTTCTTCTATAGAACTAATTGATGGATGATCACCAAACTTTGTCTGTAGCATTTTTGGGTAGTCTTTTATCAAAATTGCTTATATTAATTTGATTGGCCCCTATTAGGGGTCTTTAAGGCTAAAATAGAAAACGTCAGACATCTTCTACAGAACTAATTGATGATGATCACCAAACTTTGTAGCATTCTTGGTTAGTCTTTTATCAAATTTGCTCAAGTTAATTTGATTGGCCCCTTTTAGGGACCGCTAAAGCTAAAAATAGAAATACCTTTAAACATCTATATCTAGAGAACTTAATTGATGATCACTAAACTTTGTCTGTAGCATTCATGGGTAGTCTTTTATTAAATTTGCTCATATTAATTTGATTGGCCCCTTTTGGGGCTCTCTAGGGCTAAAAATAGAAAAACGTTTAAAATATGATAAACAAGATCAACACAAGACAGAGCACGGACATGTTAATCACTAAAATGATAAGTTATTTGAACTGATAAGGTAATTGATTATATATATTATTGCACAAACATTGCACATAAAATATGATAAACAAGATCAACAATGAAAGACGGCGATCAAAGAACGCAGCCCCACCCGACCCAGTAACAAGAGCTAGTGGTAAGGAGCCCAGGGCCCCAAACAAAAACAGGACAGGGCACAAGGCAGAGCACGGGCAGGCAAACCACAACATAAGAAAAAATAATTAGTAACTGATAAGGAACTAAAAGATTGAATATTAGGCCCATAACGTCAAAAGGCACAGGGGAAGGGGACACGAGACCCGGGGTAGGGAATAAATTAAATAAATAAAAACGAGGGGCAAAGGAGAAGATACTTACCGTAGACGAGAAAACAACAAGAGACACAAAAGTGTCATCAAAACAGTATAAAACTAGAAATGTGTCCATAGGACACGCATGCCCCCACACGCCACTGTTCTGTCAATCTTATGACTCTAGGTAAAATATTTTTTGAACTACATGTGCCACAAGTTGAAAACTAAAAAATCAACAAAGGGCCATAATTCTGTTAAATTTGGTCGCAGCGAATATTCCTTCCTTTACTCCCATCTACACATTAAGGTTGTTAATCTCTAGAGGTTTAAGCAAAATCTGCCATCCGGTTTAAGAGGAGTTGCGTTCACAAAGTTTCTACATAGTATATAATGAAAAAATCAACAAAGGGCCATAATTCTGTTAAATTTGGTTGCAGCAAAAATTCCTTCCTTTACTGCCATCTACACATTAAGGTTGTTCATCCCTGGAAGTTGAAGCAAAATCTGCCATCCGGTTTAAGAGGAGTTGCATTCACAAAATTTCTACATAGTATATAGTGAAAAAATCAACAAAAGGCCATAATTCTGTAAAATTTGGTCGCAGCGAAAATTCCTTTCTTTACTGCCATCTACACCTTAAGGTTGTTCATCCCTGTAAGTTTAAGCAAAATCTGCCATCCGGTTTAAGAGAAGTTGCGTTCACAAAATTTCTACATAATATATAGTGAAAAAATCAACAAACGGCCATAATTCTGTTAAATTTAGTTGCAGCAAAAATTCCTTCCTTTACTACCATCTACACATTAAGGTTGTTCATCCCTGTAAGTTTAAGCAAAATCTGCCATCCGGTTTAAGCGGAGTTGGGTTCACAAGATTTCGGGACGCACGGACAGACGGACGGACAAGTGCAACGCTATATGCTCCCACATTGTGGGAGCATAACAACATAGACATACATCTGAGGAACACAGAGGGGCGCCGCCTTGGAACGGTCAGCAGCATAAATACTGCTGGGGACTTTAAACCGATTAATGGTGCACCAAACCTCGCTCTTAGCCCCACCATATTCCTATAAACGAGACAGTGTAAATAAAACAAATCCACGCCAAGTGAAATTCTAACAGTTGTCAGGGTTACAAAAGGTGAAATAAGTAAACAAGAGGGCCATCGGCCCTGAGTCGCTCACGAGAAACAACTGCTTTTCAGTGTTGGAAATTATCCATTGTAAATATTCAATACCCAAGAATGCTACAGACAAAGTTTGGTGATCATCCATCAATTACTTCTGTAGAAATAGGCGTTTAAAGGTATTTCTATTTTTAGCTTAAGCTGACCCTAAAAGGGGCCAATCACATTAATATGAGCAAACGTGATAAAATACTACCCAAGAATGATACAGACAAAGTTTGGTGATCATCCATCAATTAGTTCTGTTGGAGAAGACGTTTTGCCCTGTCCTGTTTTTGTTTGGGGTCCGCCTGGGCTCCTTGACAGTGGTTCTTGTTGCTGGGTCGTAAGGGGTTTGCGTTCATTGAACGCCGCCTTTCCTTGTTAGTCCCCTACCGGTTTACCGGAGGGGACTTTAGGTTTACCCTCTGTCCGTCCGTCTGTCTGTCAGTCAGTCCGTCCGTCCACAAAACTGGATCCTGCGATAACTTTAAAAGTACTGAAAATATTTTAATGAAACTTTGCATATGGATAGATGGCAGTATGGAGATTATGCACGTCTTTTTAGCTCACCTGAGCATGCTCAGGGTGAGCTTTTAGGATTGATAATTGTCCGTCGTCCGTTCACATTAAGTTGTTAACACTCTAGCGTTCACATTTTTGCATCAATCATCATCAAACTTGGTCAGGATGCTTATCTAGTTGATAGCTCGGAGGAGTTCGAACATGGGTCATCTCGGATGAAAAAGAAGGTCACCGGAGCTAAAAATAGAAAAACCTTGTTAACACTCTAGCGGTCACATTTTTGCCCCAGTCATCATCAAACTTGGTCAGGATGTTTGTCTTGGTGATAGCTCGGATGGGTTTGAACATGGGTCATCTCGGATCAAAAAGTAGGTCACCGGAGCTAAAAATAGAAAAACCTTGTTAACACTCTAGCGGTCACAATTTTACATCAATCATCATCAAACTTGATCAAGATGCTTGTCTAGATGATAGCTCGGATGGGTTTGAACATGGGTCATCTGGAATGAAAAACTATGTCACAGGAGCTAAAAATAGAAAAATTTTGTTAACACTCTAGTGGTCACAATTTTGACTCAATTGTCATCAAACTTGGTCAGAAAACTTGTCTAGGTCATTGCTGGGAATAAATCGAACCTTGGTCATCTCGGATGAAAAACTAGGTCACAGGTGCCAAAAATAGAAAAATCTTGTTAACACTCTAGTGGCTACTGTTGTGGGTATTCTGTTAATTTGTCTGAAAGTTTGTTTTGATGATTTCTAAGTCAAAATCGAACATGGGTCATCTTGGATGAAAAACTAGGTCTTACCGCCCAAATATTGAAAAACCTTGTTAACATTCTAGTGGTCACATGTTCGACTCAATTATCATCAAACTAGGTCAGGATGCTTGTCTAGGTAATTGCTTGGATGAGTTCGAAATCACATGTGAAACTAGGTCACCGGAGCTAAAAATAGAAAAATCTTGTTAACACTCTAGTTGCTACTGTTTTGATCCTAGTATCCTGGAAATTGGTCTGGAAGTTTGTTTTGATGATTTTTAGGTCCTGTATGAATATGTGTCACCTGGGTAAAAAAACTAGGTAGCACTGCTCAAATATGGATAATCCTTGTTAACACTGTAGTGGTCACATTTTTGACTCACCTGTCATGAGATTTGGTCAGAATGCTTGTCTAGGTAATTGTTTGGATGAGTTTGATAAGTCAGGTGAGCGATCTAGGGCCATCATGGCCCTCTTGTTCTTTTCTTCCTATGTTGAAAATTCTGGTTGCTATGGCAACAAATAGGCTGAAAATATGGCAAATTTACACATAACCTGGATCCAGTGATAACGCAAAAAGTACTGGAAATATTTTTATGAAACTTGACATATGGGTAGATGGCAGTCTTGAGATTATGCACGTTTTTTTCTTTTCTTCCTATGTTGAATATTCTGGTTGCTATGGCAACACATAGACTGAAAATATGGCAAATTTCACATAAACTGAATCCAGTTATTACTCAAAAAGTACTGGAAATATTTTTATGAAACTTGACATATGGGTAATTGGCAGTCTTGAGATAATGCATGTCTTATCTGTTCTTCCTATTTTGAAAAAATATCAGTTGCCTTGGCAACAAATAGGCTTAAAACATGGCAAATATAACAATATTTGTGATTAGTCAAAAAAGGCTTAAAACATGGCAAATATAACAATATAAAAGAGCTGAAATTTTTTATGAAATTGCATCTTTAATTCAAGAGTTATCTCCTGTTTAAGAATTTTGCTTTTAAAATGTTATATTTTGGTAACAGGGATGTTTCAAATATTAACTTAAGAGTGTCCTTCAGTCCGTCTGTCTGTCTGTTCATAAAAACTGTTTCCTGTGATCACTTTTAAAGACCTTTTCCAACAAATTTACTTAAAATAGAGAAAAATTGAAACATAAGTGAATGGCCCTTCAGAATGTTGATGGGGTTCTAACCGGTAGGGGACTTATGGATTGCTTGCAATACTATGATAATTGCTTGTTGATTTTGTTTATCATATTGTTACATTCATAGTCTGTGAAAAACAAATGTGCAAGATCACATTTTAAAATCATAAAAGGTATTAACCGAGTCTGCAATTCTCTTGTAAATTTGTTGTTATTAATGCTTCCGAGTGATCACTTTGATCCCAGTTTTTTTAACTTGAAACTTTTTAGCCCCTCTGTGTTCCTCAGATATATGTCTATGTTGTTTCATACTGTTTTGGTGACAGTTTTGCGTGTGTTCCTTGTTGTTTTTTTCGTCTACGGTAAGTATTTTCCCCCTAACCTCCTTCTCCGGGTCCCCTGTCCCCTTCCCCCTTTGACTTTGTGATAGGAACATGGTGGGGCTAAGAGCGAGGTTTGGTGCACCATTAACCGGTTTAAACTCCCAAGCAATCATTATTATGCTGCTGATCGTTCCAAGGCGGCGCCCCTCTGTGTTCCTCAGATGTATGTCTATGTTGTTTCATACTGTTTTGGTGACACTTTTGCTTGTGTCCCTTGTTGTTTTCTCGTCTACGGTAAGTATCTTTCCCATTACCTCTAGTTTTTATTTCTTTGATTAACCTCCACCACCCCCCCCCAACCCTTCTACCGGTCTCCTGTCCCTTTCCCCTTTGTTGGCCTATTATTCAATCATTTATTTGTTTTCCTTGAATTCCTAATCGGTTACAAATTATTTATCATTTAGTAATTAACCTGTCCGTGCTCTGTGTTTGCCCTGTCCTGTTTTTATTTGGGGTCCGCCTGGGCTCCTTGCCACTGGTTCTTGTTGCTGGGTCATATGGGGGTTGCGTTCATTGAACGCTGCCTTTCCTTGTTGATCTTGTTTATCATATTTTGTGAGACTTTTGTTTAATCATTTATTTGTTTTCTTTGAATTCCTTATCAGTTACAAATTATTTTCTATTATTCAATCATTTATTTGTTTTCTTGATATTCCTTATAGATTTTATTGAAGAACTCTTTGATACATTTCCATCAAAAAATTATCATTGATTATTTGACAGAAGAGATAAACTTGTATTCTAGGATCTATTTGGCTCATTTTCATTGTCATTTACAAAATAGAGTGAAATGAGAATGCCTTAAGAAAGCCCAACAAAGTTTAACATAACATTATAAGCCTATTATAGCATTTGGCACGATATGACCAGTTATGTGTTGACCTGCCGTAAAAATCCAAACAAACAAAAATGGATGTGCATTTTTAGATATGTTGGTTGACCATGTGAAGGGAATGGGTGTAGAAATTTCCCAAATTTTTTTATT
>NW_026864740.1:0-81717 GCF_026571515.1 Ruditapes philippinarum | reverse complement strand
AATAGGGGGTTATATTTTGGATACAATGCACCTGTATATTTTATCGTTAATATTGATATAATTTCAAGTTTCTGTGGAAAAAAACATTTAATATTCTAATCTCTAGCATGCCTACCAAAGTTCATGATGAATAATGTCTATCGTCTGATATACAATTCTGGTAAAAACCAATAAACCAATTAACCACTGAAAAGTTTATAAGAATATCTGGTCATCAGATGTCTACTAGTTCATCTTCAATGCTGAATTTCTTGCTTGCGCCCTTTGATCAATGCTTTTCTTGTAAGATATATAAATATATATATCAAATATGCGCACGGTTTATAACAATATCATTGTGGCTATTGGTGTACAAAAGCTCTTCTCTTTTGTATCATAGGCAAAATTAAAAACACGTTCCCTATTGTCGCAATATGAAACTCCTTTGTATCATAGGCAAAAATAAAAACACGTTCCCTGTTGTCGCAATATGAAACCACAGAAAAAAATAACAAATGAATGAGCATCTAAATATGTACTCTCCTGAGCATCGGTCGAACATTCTTCTATCGCTCACTTTCTTGTCTGAAGTAGCGCGAGTGTATTCAGTGAGCTGCGAAGGGAGCGTTCTAAATACATGTATGACATTTCTATCGTTATCCCTTTCACTGTCGTTACAATAAGTAAACCCCAGAAAAAATGAACCAATCAATGGACATGCTTTCGAGTGCGGGTAACTAAAACTGCACTCCAGTTAACGCACTATGACTGTATACGTATACGACTGGACTCTGACACATTTTCAACAGAAAGGCAACTGTTTCTAACCGATCTGAATTATAGTTTTGCAAAATAATTTTCTTTCATTATGGTAACAATTCTGCACTGGAGTATGCATGCAGACGCTTTAACAATGCATACATATGAACTTGAAATGCTAATTGAATATGGAATTTGGAAAATCTTGTTTATCTATGTGTTTAAGATACTTTGTAATAAACTTACAAGGTATTATGCAAGTAAGGGCGCTCTTCAATTCGTTTCGTAAGAGTTACCCTTATCTTGCTTCCATAGCCTTTGTTTTATGTGTTTCCTCATTATATGCTATAATAATTATAGCATATTGTCACAAGGAAACTTATTACTATATTACTTATAAAGAAATCATTTAAAGTGTCAATACTTGGTAAATAAAAAAAAAATCTTGTAATATTCTTGGATAGGACCTACACTTTCCATTATATTACAGTGACCCCCCTTTCCCCCCCCCCCCCCTTTACTCCACTTTTTGTCTCTATTCTGGTCTCTTTTTTCTGTTTTGTCTATTTATCTCCCTTTCCCCCATGTCGAGAAATTATTTAAATTTGGTACAGACAGGCATTGCATTACACACTTGACATGTTCAGCTCCTCATTATGATCCTTTACAAATTACGTCATACGTAGTAGGTATATATTATCTTCTTGTAAATATATGGAAGGAATTAAATGCAGGTACAATGAACTTTTGCTATGTCATGTTGTTACTAAAATAAATTGTAGATATGTTTTTACAGGAGAGAGTTTCATATAAGCTCCAAGTTTTCTACTCAATCCTGAATGAAATTTATATATTGTAATTTTGTCTGTAAATATTGATGAAGAAATAAATATTGTTTAAACCAAACCAACAGAAAGGTCCCCAAACTATGATACAAGTATGAATTGGTGTTCTCACTATGGTAATATAACACAGTGACATTCAAAACTGAGATTGTTTTTCATATTTAAGAAGCAGGTTCTGTTAATCTTTACCGGAATTTCTTTTATATGTTTGTTGTTAAACCTCGAACTCAAGGTCTTTTGAACGTAAACTATTCTACCAAAGGAATTAAAATGGAAGTAAAATGGAAGCGCAACTCAAACATCTATTTCCATTAATAATCATATTATTTTAATTAAACTAAAGAAACACGTTTTATCTGATGTCGATGTAAGAAAGGTGTTGTACTGTGTTGAAAAATGAGGTATGTCATAATACACAGTAATTGTATCGGGTCAAACGCACTGCGTTGCAATCAAATTAACCGCCGTCTGCTTGTAAACAATTTTTGTCAATAATTATTCTTCTATAAAAAAGGCAAAAACAATTTTCAAAAGTTCCAAAATATGGTTGTTTTGAGCATTTATCATACATACCATGTAATGTTGGCGTATTTATGGGTCGTTTTGCATGTGTATGTGAACGTGTTTTAACCAAAATTAGGCAAAAGTGGCGTCCCCTCGTCAAACTGTACAGAAGTGATTGCACAAATGGCAATGAATTGCACCGTGTGCGTGTAATAAGTTGGAAAAGTGGGCTCCAGTCTCACTAGGTGTTTCCAGTAAAACATTTAAGCATTAAGCAAAATTCAGTCATAAACGTACCAACAAAAGCAAACGGTTATATATTATCCACCGCTTCTGCGACGAAATTTCCACCGCGGCTTCGATGGACCCACCGCTTCTGCGAAAGCTATGGATTATTATGTTCTTGGTTTACAATTGTATAAATCATTTTACTATTCTTCGTAATAGTCTTATCGTGATCTTTTTACAATTTAACAGTCCCGTTAAAAATTGGTTATATTTTTTTAAATAATGACAATTTTGTTCTTAGTTGTATTATTCTTTTATTTTTTCGTATGTATAATACATTATCATGCAGCAAAATTATAATAATATAAGACATGTAATAGTCTATTACATGTGCGATTTATCAGCAATCAAAATACAGATGGAGAGAACGGAAGTTTGCCTCATTACAGCATAACATTTTCAGTTGTTAATGTTTCTTGTTGGTATTTTTCGTTTTATATAGGGCATATTTTCCGATTTATGTGCCGTGCATTTTTTAGTAAATGCATCTTACATGATATGCTCACATAGGTCCATTTAGGCCCCCAACACTTGTTTTTGTTTGAGAAATGTTGTCTAAAAAAGTGACCACTTTTTCGGCGCCGTCCCCCGTCTGGGGGTTGCCAGAAGGGGGATGTGCCCCCTTCTGTTTGGGGGGTTTGAAGGGGGGCGGTAGTCAAAGCAAGTTTTATGTTCTTTTTTTTCGCAATGAACGTGTCGTACTGTAATATTTCTTTAAATTTCAATAGTTAAAAAAACTGTGTTTGTACGAAATACGGTTTTAAAAAACCTCTCATAATAAAATCAAGCAATTCGTGCTAAAAACATACTTTCACTTTTACGGTTAACTGTTTGATGACGTAAAATATGACGTCATTGTTTCAGTTTGTGCACGTGCACATGTTCAGCGGGCTGATAACTAGTTCTCTGCCCGGGCCACACACTCATAATAGGTCACGTTACACTCCAGTTGAAATTAGTGCTCGCCAATTTTTTTAAGCCAATCACCGACGAGGATTTTTCAAATTTTCAGGTTTCAAATCTTAATAGAACAGATTTTATATAAACTGGACGTTTTATATTATAAAACGCAAGTGGGCGGAGCTAAGTTTCGAAGAGCGCTAAAGTGAAATATGCGCATGTGCAGAGATCTTGAAGTTTACTCCTACTAATCAATATTTATGCATCATGTTTTTTCCGTACACGCACATGTATATCGTCACTACGGCATAGAAGTAAAAAAAGAGGTTCATTGAAACACGGATTTATAAATCCGTGATTGAAATGAAAACAGGCAAAATAACAGTTAAAATGTTTTATTACTTACGGAACAAGTATCATTTTATAATTTCCAAATAAAAAGTTCACTTATTCCAACAAAGTATGTATGTAATATTTCTTACTTTTTATGTAAATATTACAGCCCGTGCCGCTGCAAAACCGAAAGTAGGGTGTTTTTATTAATTTTACATTTATTTTTGACAATATACTGCCATTTGTCCGAAGATGATATGTATATGAACATAATAAATATGTATGCTGCATATATAATCAAGCTACAGGTTCATTTCAGCCCGAAAAATATGTCGAGGTGACGGGCGAGGCAAGACATGTCGACTTTTTGTAGCTTATTGTGAAGTTGCAGTACATTAAAATCGGGCACATGACAAATCAGCACATAAATAAAACATTCTAGTGTTCCGTGGTATACATCTTTTCTACGTTTCATACCTCCTTCCCTTAATACAATGAATTTTTACTGCATTGTTATCCATCGATGGTTTGTTTTTATGTGTTTGTTCAAAGAGGGTACCGTTTGAGAATATTTCGCAAAGAGGGTACCGATATGGATATGCACCGTGATATTGTCTGATTTACCAAAACAGAATGCGGGAATAAGCTATGCAAAACACGCCGGTTAGAGTGCTATATGCTACAGTCGCTTCGCAAGCTCCGCTCCTTTTTAGCTTTCTTATTTACGAAGAACACCCAATATGCACTCTAACCTATACTCATAGGCAATTTTGTTACTATATATAGTAACATCGGAAAATATAGACTATATATAGTAACAAGTCTATTAATATTACATAAACCGCGTTGCGGGAGGGTAATAAAGCCAATTATTTTATTACATATACTATATTATTGCGCGACGTCATTTGCGTAATGTGCGCTAATGTTAGCGAATAGAAGCTCGCATAATATTGTTTTATTCAACGAGTTCAATAAATTAAGTATTAAATATGATAAACAAGATCATCAAGGAAAGGCGGCGTTCAATGAACACAGCGAACCTACATTCATTCAATATCCTCTATTTATACGATTGCATGTCCTGTAGACTTTAAAATCTATTTTCATTTTTACATATACATTTATAAGGAGGATTAAGCATATGCACTATTTACATGTGACATTCACAGGGACACTGATCATTTCTACTACACTATATAGTCTAGTTTAATCAGGATGATAACGCTTTATCAAACATTCGTGCTTACTTTATAGGCGGGACTTAGTATGCTAAGTGTTCTATCCCATGATTCAAATTATCGAATAAATGTTTTTCAGTAGATCTATATACGATAAATATTTTAATTATACAATATATATTTTCGAATATAGAACATACATATAGAAAATTATCGCACACAAATATTTTTATTTATGATGAACAAATATTCAGCAGGATTGAATAAATATTATGGTATAGAATATGAAATTAGAGTTATACAATATAAAAATTGAATATAGAACAAAAATTTAATTTATTAAATATTGCAACGTTTAACATGCCATAGAACGAAATGAACCTGTTTTTTTTTTTACCTGTTTTTTTGTTTTGTTTTTTTGTTTTTTTAGGTGATAAATACATGTATAGCATTGTTTTCTTTTTTCTTTCTACTTTTTTCAGTTTATACACTTTAGTTTCTTGTCGAAATACTTAAAATATTCTTTGAAGGTGAAAAAGAAGATGATTGACTGGAATATGTTGAATAAATAGCCTTGTCTCAAACCGATACGGTATTCTAACGCCGACGTAAACCGGTATTTTTTCCGAAAACGCCGTAGTCATATTAGGAACCAAGATTTTTTTTTTGATTTTTGATTTATATCATTTTGATTTTATTTGATTTGATTTTAATTTTATATTACATATTAATTTTTTGTGCGAGCAAGTTGCAGCAAAACGTCATAAGGCGCCCTGCTTTTTTTGCGTTCATAAGGCGTTCATATAAGGGTCTTATTGCGGTTATATGCAATTTTAAGGGGTCTTTAGTGCGTTCTTAGGGTGTGTACTACGCCTCTACGGCGACTTAGGCGATCATATGGCCCATATAGCGACAGCACGAGCACCCTGGAAACGCCATTGTCATATTAAGAACTTGGTCGCACTGTAAATGCCCTAAGTTAACAAAAGCCGCGGGTAACATGTCAAACAATCTATACCCATTTTTATGGCGACTGTGCAGCATATACAGTTCGTTTATTATACATGCTTGGTGTGTTCATAGGATTAGTACCGCGACTAAAGGGTCCCTGGGGCGTTCTAGCACAGGGCAAATTAAGAATGCCAATCCTCGGCGTTTGTTTTGGGGCAATAATGGGGCCCTCACGGCAACCTGTGTCGTTCCCAGATCAAACATCGGCGTCTATTTCGTGGAACTTCAATAAATATGTTGAAAAGAAACCGGGGAAGTGCCACACTTTCCTTCTGCCCCTAGTTGAAATGATAAAGGTGTACATCGTCCCACAGCCCCTGTGACACGCGTATGTATGTTTTAGAAATATTGCCCGATGATCAATATGTAAATGTTTGTTTAAATATTTTAAAAGCAGTCTATGTTTCAAGAAATGTATATTGATTATCAGCTTAATGTTCTAGTAAAATTTACATTACCACTATATTCTTTGTTCATCAAACGTAACACTTATAGGCTTGTTCATTGAAAGCCCCCTTCCTTGATATTCTTGTTATTCATATTTTGTTTCCCCCTTTAGTTTCGAACCCTACAGGTCCAGAACGATGTGTATGCATGTACCAGTATTGTAAAATTTCCGGAGGCAGACTTGGAAAGATTCTTAGAAGAATCCAGCTTTTTTTCTCACATTTCAGGCTAAAATACTTTAATATTCAACTAAATTTAAAAAAAAATGAAGACAGCTTTGTTATATATTAATGACGAGTATTTTAGTTTTGTAAATTTACTTATAATTGCAAATATTATTGCATTATACTAGGTGTACTTTTTTGTCTAAGGGCATTCTCATTTTTTCCATAAATCTAGAAAAAAAATGTAATTCCGAGAAATCACTATTCATGATTACAAAATTACACAGAAATTGCAGACTCGCTTTGATTGAGTCTTTACTCGAGGGCTAATGAAAAAGTACATCATCCCTCACACGCCCTAGGACCGGCTTAAGCGGTACTGAATTTTCAACACTTAAAAGAGCTGGAATAAATGATACCGAAGGAATATAAAAATATAACAACACTGAAATGAAGTACGAGGACTTTTTTTAAAGCTGCTACACCACACTTGACACCTGCTGATATGAAGTATAAAATCTGGAAAATAGGTGATGCCTCGGAAGCCTCCAAGTCTGCAACACTCAGTTTCGCCGTGTTGAGCTCACTTAAAAGTTTTTTTTATTTATTTTAGACAACTTAAGCATATTTATACAAACTAAAACAATACACTTAGTTTCCCTTTTCCCTAATTGTTAATTAAATCATGGACACATTTTAAGACAAAATGGCTTACAATGTTCAAATAACTGCATAAAATATAAAGAAAAGGATTACTTGAAGAAAGGCAATATTTGCTAGGCCACAAGAAGCATTCTACAATACAGTTCGTAAGCAAATACTGCAGGATTCGTCTCCTGCTTGCAATCGTTGACGTCCGTGTTATAAAAATCTGGACCTGTACCGACGTTGACAGGTGCAGTGAATGAACCTGTAATTGTAGAATATTTATCATCTCTAACATTCAATTCAGCGCTAATGTTTTGTTTTCCGTAACAACGAAAATCTATAAATTGTTCACCATCTGTCAAAGGGACTTGAACCTCCTTTGCAACGATGTACACTGTAGTTAATTCATTCTCTTGACTACATCTGTATTTAAGACAAATGAAAACAAAAGTATAATTGCCATTTGTGAGGAGTTCCATTTGAGCAACATCTGTGTAGTAGAATTTGGAGCCGTCCTGTTCCCACACGCTGATTCCCGTCACATTTGGCAGATTTGTAATTTTTGAAATATTGCTGTAGAAGTTATTATGACCTCTGAATGCAATTCTTGCAGTGCAAATTTTAGCGTCATCAGGGACAGGATCATAGCTTGGCAAATCTGGCTTAAAGAAATGAAGAGCAGGCTGTTTTATACTCGAACTTTCGCAAATAGTTTTGTTACTGTAAAAAGGACCCTCTGTGTCGGAAACAAAATTCACAAAAATATCCAAATTATTTGGCGCAATCTTATATAGAACATCGGAAAGTTTTGGCTCTATATTTGCATCGTCATAGTCAGCAAGTTCTCTTGGTGTAAGATAAGTAACGATTGGAACATTTGTTCCTCCAATTGAAACAACCTCTGTTGAAGACATGTTAATAAAACCGGAAAGGTTATTATCTGGATTACTTACTAATGGGCATCTCACTTCATAGCATGTTGTACTTGGTTTGGTTGTGTATTTGAAATACAGACGCAAACGTTCTTTGGCACTTGTGTATGCTGTAATTTCTGGCCTAAATGATACAGTACTGCTGCTCGTGATCTCTGTCCCACTCATTTTATCAAAGATTCTACCTTTAAAGTAGCATCTTGGAGCGCCAGGAATCTTATCAATATTGTACCAACGATCGCTTTCAATGTTGATGATATCTTCAAGTAAAACTTGTCGTTTCCTTCTTTTTACAGCGGGTCTAACTAATTCCCATAAACCAGTAAATGAATTAAGTTTCCATACTTTCATACCAGCTTGTACTGTAAATTTCACTGGTGCAGAAAGCTTGATTTCTATTCCATCAGCACTTTCAAAATTGAAAGAAAATACACCATCTGTGATAAGAGGTTCAACCGTATTTCCAATGGTGGTTTGGAATAAACCTGGAACTTCAATGTCAGGGTTATTTCCTGTGTCAAGAAAAGTAATGCTTGCTTTTACTATGCCTTGATATGGCTTTTCATTGCTATAAATGAATGAGTTTGCTTGAATTTCAACAAGTGTACTACCGGCTTTTGGGTCTAGTGGATTAGATGACAGAGAAAGTACTGTACTTTCAGTTGAATCGATTTTCACTGGATCGGATTTCATAATGACGAAAATTTCAATTTGCACAGGACCTCTGAAACCCTCTGGTATGTCAACGACTTTGACAGCTTCCAAGTAATTTTGTTTTTTCGTCCTTATAACGATCCGTCGAACGCTTGACCCAATTGTAGTCTTAAAAATACCATCTTTCCCGGTAATTAAAGTGTTGAGGTCTAAAAAGACAAATATGCTATCTACAGGTTGTTGAGAGACTTGATCTTTTACAACACCAATGACAACAATACCATTATCCTTACAACATCCACATTGCTTGACATATTCGTAAGGTCTGCTTCCAAACACCCCACAGTCTTTCATTCGGGTTTCCGTTTCGGGGCATATATATCCGTCATCCGGGCAAAATATTGAACAGGATCCAATTGGGCAAGTACCAACATCCACCTCACAATTTCCAACCAGCGTTCTAATTTGAGGTAATCGTTCTATTGGTTTCATTCTTTCAACTAATTTATGAAAGAAAAAATATTTGATTAGTAAACAGAGGAAAGCAGTGTAGCATTAGGGAAGAAATATCAATACTTTTGACATATATCGAGACATTTCAAAGAACGTTTATTATAATTAGGAGTTAGAGATAAATTTTGTTGATTCTTATCCAAATGGTGAGAAAAATATTGCGATTAAATATATGCTTTCATTTTAGAAATTTTCTATTTCACTAAACTGTGCGTCCAAACAATGAGTGGAATACACGATTCAAACTACGTAAATAATATCTTAATTCAACTCATTACAACCGCCTGAAAGCAAATTGTCAATATATCTAGAATGTCAAGAAAGTAAAGATAAATTATACCTTTAAGTACCCATGGCCAGTTGTACCAATATGAACATAAAAGTTCTGAAAAAAACAACAACAAAAAACATATATTAAGACCAATATTAAAATAATGCAGGCAATGCTTGATAGAGGCTTTTCGTGGACGGTAGTGGTTTCCACGTGCCTCAGCTAATGCGCCTTTCCTCCACACAGGCTTAAAAAAGATTTCAACATAGAATATATATCATTGGTAGAAATGAGACTAAACCCTTACCTTCTGAATCCAGCAGGTTCTACTTAAGCAGATTGTGCAGACCAAGATCAGCATAAACATATGTGTCGTCTCATGTTGGACTACACTGCTAGCTTATTAGTCTGTTCATATTTTGAAATTTTCCCTTTAAATGGTGAATGGTTTTGAAGGAAAAGTCCCCATTTAAATGTTCATACATCGGTAAGCATTGTGGACGCTAATATGGTATCTGTATTATATTAATCTTACACGACACCATTACTCCAGACTACATTTACACTTTGATCATTTGTGGTATTCAGAAATATCAGCGCATTTACATCAACGCATGGTATATTGGCATACATTTTTTTCTTACGATTATCGGTATAAGCTGATACTAGCAAAGGTTCTATATAACTATTACGCTAAGCTTGCTGATGGCAACATTTTTTACAAATTTGACCAGCAAACGGACCAAGATCAGCCGCTACATGCGTGTCCACTAATCATCGTCTACATCGATAGCCATTCAGTCATTATATATTTTGAAATTTTCCCTAAAATAGTAAATGCTTTTGTTAAGATTGGAAAACAGACAAGTCCATCTTAGAAATTGTTCACGGCAAGAATAAATTATCTCTACTTACTTTTAAAACCTTCATATTTATTTTGGGGTTCTTGAATCACAGTGGCCACAACGACCACCTTAATAACACACAAAGCTATTTAAATCGCATGCTTATGTTGTGTCTGAAATAATCAAATGAACAAGAATAAAAATAAAGAAATGTGATTATTCAATATATACCGGTATTTTTAGTTATATTTGATATAACTTTGTAGGGGAAAGCTATTTTCGTAACTAGGAACAATTTTCACAATAAAATAGAGAAAAACAGAATCACTTTTTAACACTTAAATGGTGACAATTTGAATTTAGAACATCAGCAGATGTGTTCATACGGCAATAATTCATGGAACATTCAATCTGACACAGTATTGCCATTCTATAAAAAGCGGCGTATGGTTCCCAAGTAAAAGAATGCGTGTGCCCTAAACAAGAAAACAATAGGCGGAAATAAATAAAATGGAATTTTGAAAGGGGATCTGAGGTTATGACAGATAAGAGGTCAAAATAAATATCCTGATTATACAGTATTCAAGTAGGAAAACTGAAACCACCCAAGATGAAAAATGCCAAATCGAAGAAACTAAAATTACCACATTACATATGCCGGACGATCTTCAAGGATAGAAAATATAACATCTTTGATTAAATGTACGGGGATACTTTAAAAACAGCCGCCACACGGCACAAATAACACTGATGTGACAATAAAATAGTCTTCAATTCCAGCACAAGTGTTGAAAATTGAGTACCTCTCGAGCCGATGTCAGGGGTGGGGGGGGGTGAGGCGCGAGGAATGTTGCACTTTTTTATTATTTCTCATGTACAGGCTCAATCAAACCGAGTCTACAATTTTCATGTAATTTTGTTGCGGTTAATGCTTTTCCAGATGTTCAGATAAAATACACAACTCTACGAATACAATTCTTGGAAAGAGCATGTCCTTCGAGGGCAATGAAAACAAAAAGCACCGACTAAAGTAGTGTCCAATCTCCTACACTATAAGCTGCTTATATCAATGAAACAAGTCATTTCTAATATCTGTATGTATCAATTCAATGTAAATAGATCCTCTGATACAATAATAAATTATTTTCAGTTAAAATGCTACTGTAATCAAACCACGCATATTATGATAAGAAACCTATATGAATTTAATTCTTTATCAAAATGTGATTTATAAAAAAATTAATTTAAAGATTTGTAAATGTGTCTAATGTAAAATCATTTCAATAAATATCACTTCTACCAACCTTATTTGTGTGTCTCCTTACAGTTGAGAAAAATCTGGATCTCCTGAATCTCAACACAAGCGGTATCTTTTATACGCAGCATCAACTTAATGTCATCAGTATGCATGATTGTGCAATATTTAAATCATACGGGTAAGCCTTTTATGATTAATATGAGAGGGATGTCCCAAACGTTTGTATAAAAGACAATACGCACGATTCTCAAACTACTAGTATTTAACCGGGCTGTAATTTTAAGTTGAATACACCATTGATATTATTTTAGTTTCTGTTTAATTGAAATATTGAAATTCTGTCAACCGGCACACGTCTAAATTTTACAAAACGAGTTATTTCTTTTTCGACGTACAATTGATCATCTACAAGCGCCTGGAATAATAATCCACGAGTCTTCGACGGGCGTAACGTAACTAATTTCATTACTTCATTTTTTACACATCCCATATAAATGTATTCCAACAGGAAGCATGATGTACTAAACCAGTAGAATAGAAAAAGTAAAACGAAATTGAGATAATTTGACGTTCATGAACAGAACAAGTGATACATATGCAACAAGGAAGGACGATGCAAATATATTTCCGTTGTGAAAAGACGCTTTACAGTCAATTTCCAAGTGGATTAGACAACATAAATTCACGACGACATTGTCAGGTCAGCTAGTGGTTTACTAAACAGAGACAGAGGGACGAACGAGTGTTATCTTATAGACATATTAGGGACCAGTCATAGTTTTGCTCACAGGGTATTTGCAGACTGATATTCTTTGAATGCAGCTATTGTATTTCAAGGACGAAATGAATAAATCATTGCTTTCATGTTGATTGAGAATTAAGAATCACGTTGGCGTCAAAATGACGTCATGGCTTGTGCCACTATCTCTACTGCATAGATTCAAATGTACGTATTTGTAAATCATAACATGCATGCAATTTTGCATGTAAATAGTATTGAATTTGCATATATATATTTAAAAACGCTACAGATAAACCGTGTTTGTCATAACATTATCCATTAATGTGTTCTTTCTAAACGTTTAAAATAGTTGGTATAGAAAAGAGAATAGGCAGAATAATTATTTTGTATGTAGAAAAATACTAAACATATCAAAGATGTAAAGATTTTTTTTATTCTTCCTTATCAGATTATTTTCAAAAATGTTTTTTCGTCATGCATACATGTATTTCGTTTATTCAAACTTTGTTAAAAATAAATGCGGTCAACTCAACCATATTTTGCAAACACCTTTATTTCCATCAATGTTAAAAGTGTGTACAATCAGTTCATGTATCCATAATTGTTGGTCAATATTACTTCTTATTTTTATCTATTGATTCTTTTAGGGACAAGCGGGATGAAATAATGTGTAATTACATTTATATCTAGAACTTTTTTGTATACTTTATATCTACTTAAAACGTTTACTTACAAACAAATCATTTCGGGACATAACATTGAAATGTTGTTTTGCATTTTTTTTATTATCTGGTGGAAATGAAAGGTGTACAGAGGAGCTATAAATCCCTTTGTTCGATACATAAACATTTTACATGCTTCGCATTAAATTTATGTTTGTAGTTTGAATCCATATCGTCGCATTTGCCAGTCCTCTTTCTTAAACAGGCATTTACTTGTTCGATCTAAACAAACAAGTAATACAATCATGGATTACAAGAAGATTAAAGAGAGACAGAAAAGATTAATAATAATGTTGGGATAAATATATTTCAGAAACAAACTCGTTCTCTATAAATCCTATTAAGTTTAATGATGCGCAACATGTCACCATGTTGCGCATCATACCTGCAGCACGTATATACACATTTTAATGTTACTTGTAACATGTACAATGTATCACCAGAAGTGTTTTAGAGATACATTTGAAATAGAACAATAGCATGTCCCTATTAACGTCATTACCACACATACGACGGTCCATCCTCTAAATTAAAATTTTATTGACTAACTTAAGTTGTCTTTATTTTGTTTCCTTTTTTAAACCTGAATTTATGTGTACTTTTGTCAGTGGTATGATTGTCTGAATCGTCTATCATCGACTATAAACTATTTTTCTTACATAATGAAAGGGAAAACTGACAAAGAATTAAAGTCGGCAGGTGCCCTTTCCGGGCGTCGTCGCTTTGTGCACCGACTAATTACGAATATCTAAGATAAATTAAAATTAAAACTTGTCACTAACATCATATAAAGTATAAACTATTTATAACCAACCAATTAAACAGAAAATTAATCATTTGATAAATCATATGCAAGTAGCATAATCCTCAGTAGTATACTTACGTCACCGCCCACGTGATCGATACGGCCCCAGTAGGGCTGGCACTACTTAAGGGCTCTCCAAAACATATTACCATTATTATTTAGAGGCTAATGATATATTTCATACATCGAATATTTTAGAAAAAGTATGGAATTAAAATCTCTTAAGAACTTGTTTAACAGGAATAAAACGAATGCAAATAAACAAAGGTTTGTTAGGACAACGTATAGAAAGTAAAAATATTATTTAGAAGAGGGTGACCGTTTAAATAAATTCGCATCCTCAATTCCACATAAATTTTGTAAAATTCTAAAACTAAATACAGAAAGAAATTAATAAGTAGACTATCTCACAATTAATGATTTATATAATCATTTTAAAAATATTTTTGGGCAAAATAACAATTACTCTAATGATGTTTTTATTTTTTAATATACTCGACGAAAATATTACATCCCATTACGAAATGCTTAATGGAGAGATTACCGAGGTCGGAAATAGGGAAAACAGTTCCGTCACAACAATTAAAATCTCGGTATTGATCAAATTTCGGCAGCAATCTTTCAATGCTCGATTGAAATAACACTTTCGTCTTTAAAATCTATTTATAAATATCCAGAATACCCAGTTCTATTGGGTAAAGGAATAATTACCCTGGTATTTAAGAAAAGAGACGTGAATAATGCTAAAAACTACAAAGGAATAACATTTATTAACATAAATACTTAAATATATTCAAAGATACTTTTAAACAGACTTACAACCTGGACTACTTTTTACAATTAATTCACACCAACACAATTTAAAGCAACGTGACTTTTCGGGTACGGAGCACGCCGATTATTCACCCGATTCAGGTATGTTTGTTATTTATATCTTCTTTATTACTCAACCGATTTTCATCAGACAAGGCGCAGAGTACCCGTAATTGTATCAGCTTTCCACGCTATATCGAAATTCTGAAAACCCCTGAATGCTTTTTGAGAACATTCGAGTACAGTTTTCTTTTCATATCCTGGCCGAGGGGAACGGTAGACACTCAATTGTCATAACAAGCGATTTCTAGCAAGTCATTTGTTTTTTTAGTCACTATTTCATAGAAAAATACATGTTAAATCTGATGATTTATTACGTTCAATGTATCGAGCGAATGCAGTGATGTTTCAGTAAATTTCGAAAAGAAAAATCGATATTGGATTGTATTTTATCTAAAACTCAATTTTAGCAAAAAACGAAAACCTTCATGGCGTATTTATCGACTACAAGCAATGTTTTGACAGAATTGAACACAGGTACCTCTGGCATAAACTGTTAAACGGAAACGTAAGTAACAATTTTATTTAGCACTGCATGTAACGTATAACTTTGTAAAGTCCTGTGTTCAGTTTAACTAGGAGTTGCCCCCCTTCTTTGACTCAACATCTTGAGTAAAACAGGGGGGAGCCCAGTTCACCTTTGTTGCCCTTTTTTGGAATTGACTTGATAAATCATATAGACAATGGTATGTCGGGAACTATATTCCTTGATGATATTAATCTCTTTCTATAAATGTACACAGACCATTTAGAAAATCTAAAGAAAAACTTAACTTAACATGCCGCAAATTTATAACACAAGCTTTTCCAAATATTTGATAGAATAGTACTACCAACATCGCAAAAATTTACTTTTCGATATATAAGTGGTGTCAATCTTAGATAACTCTTCTGGGATTTTGGGGTTGCATCCAGCATGAGACATTGAACTTTTTTAAAGAGTTAAGAAGTCAACAAATGTAACAGCCGTCTATGTAGAACTAGGTCGGGTTCCAATGTTTGTTGTGCGAAAATATAATATGACTAAATATTGAAATAAGCTAATTACCCTGGACAAATAAAACATCGTAAAGAAAGTATATAATAAATTGAAAGAGGGTGATTAAAATAATTTAACATATAAAAACAAAAACTGGATATCTTAAATAAAACAAATTTTAAATGAACACGATTTCGGATACGTTTGGCTTTCACAAAAACTTGATAATGAAACACTCCAGTAGACAAAGCAAAGAATATTCAACTATACTAAAATAGTATTTTGAAATAAAAAACACATGCAATTTTTAAACATTAATTCAAAAGTGAAAAATATCTAGAAATTATCAAAGAAAACTACTTAAAAACTGCTTTAGCTAAAATTCGAATTTTAGCACACCGAATAGCCATAAAAACGGGAAGATACACAAACATTCCCCAAAATGAGCGACTTTGTAAATCATGTAGCATGCAATGAATCGAAACCGAATAGCACCTTTTTATTAGTTTGTCCAAAATAAAGAACCTTTAGAAAAAAAAGTTTTTGTCAGTTTGTTTAGCTCTTCCTAATTGCTCACGTCGTGTTTTATTCATAACATAACATAACATAACATAACATATATTTTATTCAACATACAATTGTTTACATACACTTTATAGTACTGTGTGATGTAAATCGTTATAAGTTTCATTAAGTTAGCCAAGAAGTATTGTTGGCAAGTATAAACAAAGGTTATCACATATCTAACAGAGTTTGCATAAAATATTTATACATGAAAGAAACAAATGTACTTGAACTAAGTAGAAAAATATTTGTTAACGTGGCCGGGAATTATTGTTGACAAGTATAAACAAAGGTTACGACATATCGAACAGTTTGCATAAAAATACTTATACATGTAAGAAACACGGTAGAAAGATATTTGTGTTGCATTATGTCACTGTCCACCTATTAAACGGCAATTATTAATATTTCTAAGATGAAATAACCATTATATGCACTAAGCATTTTTGTCGTAGTTATCTCTCTTTTACCAGTCTTCATAAGAAAAAAAGTACTAAAAGGCTATTTAAATCTAAAGTTATGTCCTTTCTTTAAATGCATAGTACAGATAACTTGCAAGATTATTAATTGTTTTGATATTTATGCTTGTCATAAGTGTTTCGAGTTTCTGCATTGAAGGCCATCTACAAAAATATGCTTTGAAAAAACATTCTACGTAAATTTTAAATTGTAATTGATTAGTAAGAAATTAAATTCTGTTTCTACCAGATTAAATGGACAATTTTGACATTTTCTGTTTTCACTGGGAATATTATCGTGTTTTCCTCTTTCTATTGCAAGATTGTGAGCCGATAGTCTAAATTTGGTAAAAAAAATCCTATGGCTATTTTATTTATAACGCTTAAATACTTTTCACACTGAAATTCGTGTTTAAAATGACTGTAAGGCCAAAGTCTATTAGAATTATTGATGTTTGAATACCTTTTTGCTTGTAAATATCTACAATTTTTAGCTTTATGACACATACATTTACATTTAAATTATCTTGTTGTAGCCAGACGTTAGACATTCCTATTTTGTTCAGTATATTTTTTATTTGATAAGCCCAGTTTCTTTCCCTGTATGACAACTCATTATTTGCATCTTCATTAAGCATGTTATCAGGTGCCTTAAGTATTTTAATCCAATATTCAAATATCATGATTTTACGGTGTATTGCCATTGGATATCCCCCTATTTCTCAATATAATGCATCTAGATTTGTTGATTTACGGACACAAAGGTTATGCATAGAAAATAATGAATGTTAGGCAAGATGCCTTTGTGTCCGATTCCAATGTTCATTGTTAAAGAAATAAACGCCTAAATATTGAAAACTTTTAACGACTTCTAACGTTTGACCGTTGAAAGTGAAAAAAGCGTTAAATGTCTGCCATGTTTAAATATCATTATTATAGTTTTACTTGTGTTAACTTTCAGATTTCATGTTTGGCAGTATAAATTCAAATCATTTAACATTGACTGAACTGCATCGGGTGTATTGACAAAAAGAGCTTTATCATCAGCATAAAGTAGCATAAATAATTCTAAGTCTGGTACGGCGAAACTTCCGTCAATGTCACAATTAACATTATGAATTATGTCATATACGAAAAATAAAAATAAAAGACCTGAACTGGGGTCACCTTGTTTTACGCCTATGTTTGAGTTTCGAAGTTTGGCTGTACCTTACCGCTGTTTTTACGCTGCTGTACATGCTTTAATTTTGAGCTAACAATTTCTTGAATTAGTTTTTGAAAGATAAACGAACGTTGTCATTTATCAAAGAATTTCTCAAAGTCTACAAAGGCTACGTATAATTTATTCTTATCAGAAAAAGTTTTTACTATTATTGAGTAAAGTATAAATATGCAATCTGTAGTTGATTTTCCTTTTTGGAATCCATATTGATTATCTATCATAGTTTTATGTTATTATAGTCCATGACGTTAGGCGATTAAGTAATTTACCTGGGAATATATTTTTGCAATAATGTTTATCAAAGTTATACCCCTATAATTTTGGCATCTTCATTCGACATATATACATTTATATTATTTGTTTGCTATAGAAACTGTATTATGTTTGTAATGAAATTGCAAAATTGGAAAAATGTTACATGTTAAACAATCAATATGCTTGCTCAATACTTTTAACAAAATCATTATTTTATGTAAAGTTTGATGATGTCGGGATGAAATTGCATTTGTGTTCACATTTACTATTCCTATAATGTTTATTTACATGGCAATGCCACAAACCGAATAATCTGCCGTAGATAGTCTTATAAAACATGCATTCTGATTTAATTAATTCTAAGATTGGTGGTGTAAAACAGAGAGATCCAGTAAGAAGCATATTGTATTTATTTTTTTCTCACTAATAAATTATATAATATACTCGTAAATAGAAACATTCTTGGAATTGCTTACATTGTGATATAAATTTATTTATAGCACTATATGCGTCGTATTCGTTATATATTGTATGTAACCAGTTGGAACTTCCAGTTTCTCAAATGAAAAGTTTATTTTATGGCATTGTTTTACCAAATTTAAATTATGCTGCAGAAGTGAGGAACATATACATTATACATGCAAAGTTTTGTAGAAGATTGTTATGTGTCAAGCAATCAAGCAATGTCAACTAATGTATGTAACATGGGGAACTTAATCGTTTACCAATGTCGATTCATTGAAAACTACTATTGATAAAATACTGGTCAAAATTCTTAAACAAATTGACGAACTATATTGTAAAATATTATATCATGGTACAAACCGATCCCGACAATGGTGTTACTTAAACTGATAAAAAAAACCCGGCATCGTACTATTAAGTCTATTTTAGAGCAGACTGGCCTTTTTTATATGTGAGAAAATTGGTTCATAATGAACATAAATTTTAGTATTATTAAATAACGCATTTAGTCATATTCTATGAACATGATGAAAGGTGGTATTCTTCAATTAATAACTCGTCTAGATAAGATACATATTGTTTATTTAAACATTTGGAAATTATTCGCGAAGTTTAAGGTATCATTGCCTAAATTTCGTTCATCTCATCATGATCTGGCTATTGAACGTGCACGGCATAGAACTATACCAAGAAATGAAAGATTGTGTAGAAATTATAATACCGTCTAATATAAAATGAATATCATTTTGTATTAATATGTTCTAAGTTCCATGACTTGAAATCAAAAAATCTAGAGAGATATTATTATACATAGCCAACTGAACAGAAATTTATTAACATCATATGTGCAAAATTAAAATAAATAATTTATAATTTAGGGAAATATACATGTATATACTATACAAACTTGCGAAGTAATTAGAAGTGTTTACTGTAAAAATCTAGATCACACAACACAAATATGGAAAAAAGTTTAAACAGTCTAGAGGCTACTGTTCTTTCGACCCATATACTAGTATTTGGTCAGATAGGTTCTTTTGATGATTTCTATGTCAAGATAAAATCTGGATCGCCTGGGGTCAAATACTATGTCACATAGTCAAAATACGGGAAAATTTTGTTTCTATTTGATTGTCACATCAGTGTTATTTGTGCTGCGTGGTGGCTGTAAAAAGTCTCCCGTACATTTAACCAATGATGTTACAAACCCGATCCTTGAAGATCGTTCAGCACGACATTATTGTTTTATACATGTTATGTGGTACTTAAGGTTTCTTGTTTTTGGCCTCTTTCAACTTGGGTGGTTCCATTATTCCTACTTGAATTCTGTACAATCACCCTTAGGGTATGTTGCATGCTTTTTAAATTGGTCTTTTGACGTCTTGTCTGTGATATGCAGGCTTCATAACCTCAGAACCCCTTTCAAAATTCTATTTTATTTAGTTCCACGCAATGTTTTAACGTTTAAGGCACACACATTCTTTTACTTGGGTACCATACGCCGCTTTTCATGGAATGGCACAACTGTGTCACATTGAAGCGTCAATTTAGTGTTTGAGCTATTTCTTGTTTTTTATTGATGGTGTACTGAGTAGAATTCATTATAGTTTAGACAAGAAGAAATTCTTATGATATTTTGATGTCGTCGAGAAAACTTTTCGTCATAAAGTAAGATATATCACTCATCAAAAGAAGTTGCCGTCAGTTTCAGACGACGCATGACACATTGTCTTATTATTGTGAACAATTGTGGCAAGTGTTTACAAAATCCTTTCAAAGGGACTGGACACGACATATACATTCAAATAGACAATGTTGACAATTAATGAGCAAGTGCGACCTTGACCCTGGAGATAGGGTCTGGTTGTTGCACATCACACATCGGTTTGTTATAACAAACATTTGTGCCAAGTTATTTCTAATTCCTTTGATAAATGACAAAGTTATGGACCGGACACGAAAGTGTGACGGACGGACGGATGGACAGGCGGACGGACAAACGGATGGAGCCTATTTCTATATCCCCCTTTTTCTTCGAAAAGGCGGGGACAATTATATTAATGGTGGTGTCAAGACTATACATACTCTACTTGGTTATAATATAGATCACATTAATAATTTTGCATTAAACTTATCTATTGCCAAAAGATGTTTGTATATTGTTAAACAAGCAGATCCCATAACTTAACGAATTGTGTGTAGTATTTGTTTCTGTTATGGATCTCAAAACATATCGGTGCTTGTTTCATTTTGCTTTTTTTTTTTGATGGCTCGGAAAGAAAACTTAGTTCCTACTTCATTCAATGACATGTCTAATCCAAAATCAAGACAATATGTTACATATTCAGGTAAACATTTGTTGTTTTTTTATGAAATTGGCTAAAACAATTCAAGCAGTTGAATGAATTTTGTGTACTCCTCTCACTCAGTTTTATGTCAAATCAAGGCTTTTAAGTCAATGGTAAAGAACATCAGACCTCAGGTCACTTTCATTTATTAGTGCTAAAATCTGGAAAGGGGTTCACATATATAATGCATCTTTCGAAGCTTCGAGAGATTCTTTCGAAGGCAGGTTCATCACGACATTTTTGTTGTGGTATTTAAAGTTTTAACTATTTGTTGACTGCTTTTTAACCTTGTCTTTTGACGTTTAATCTGTGATATGCAGGCTTCATAACCTCTGACCCCCTTTCAATATTCCATTTTGTATAGTTCCGCCCCTTTTTTGTTGTTAAGTGTACGCGTTTTCTATTACTTTGGAATCACATGCCGCTTTTAATGGAATGGTACGGAATTGTCACCTAGAAGGTTCCATTAAAACCGCCGTATGAACACATCTGCGGATATTTCTAAATTCAAAAGTTTATCATTTAATGTTTAAATGTTGAATTCTGCTTAAGCCGGTGTCAGTTGGTGTGGATGGTAGTTTGCACTTGACAGTACTTTCCATGAACAGGCTTAATCAAACCGAGCCTGCAACATTTTCAATTTTGCCGTTTTGGGTTTCCTTTAGGAATTCATTTTTTCTCTATTTCAGATTCAAAACAATAATTATTATGTATACATTCCTTGGAAAAGGTTTGGCGACTTTGGCCTTTAGATTAGAACTACCATCAGATCTCGTTCAATGGTTAAACGGCACTCTAGTGCATATAAAAAAACATTCAAAATTCTTTAATAGATAAATTAAAAGTTGCTCTATTTATTTGTAGTAATTTAGCAAGTTAGTGCATAAATTGTTTTACTTAAATTCTAATTTATTTTTCAGTCTATTTTAATTTGTGTTTATTTGACAAATTCTGCATTAATGATTGTTATGCGTCTCGTTCACACGGGAAAAAAACAATTTTTGTTTGAACTTTCCGAACAAAATGGATATTCAAGCATCGGCATAATATATTCTTGCATTTTGCTTGTCTTAATTATATTGTCACTATTATAAAAATGTTGTTGCGCGTTCAGTTCTCGCATAGAAACATTTCTGTTGTGGGTAAGATGTATTAACTTTCCGAACAGAAAAAAAAGTTCGATTTCGGCGCACCCTATTCTGTAATTCATTTTAATATGTCTTTAATTGGTAGGTCATAATTTTTAAGCTGCACTCGTACTCAACCAATTTGGTAACATATTGGTTCCTCCGAGTAAAAAAAAATATCATTGCAGTTATTAGTTTTTGAACAAAATGTGTTGTTGAGAATTGGTTATTGGTGTTATTAAAACTGGCTATTTAAGTATATTTACCAGAACTAATGTCTATATTGTGTTATGTTAGATTGGCCGTACCAATAACACATTTGTTTTATGTTAGAATTTAGACATGAGCCACCGCGTGGAAATTTCAGATATATATTTTCATGTTTTGTTTTATTTATTGAACAAACATGTCATGTGATAAATTGGTACATGCAGTGGTTCATACTTTCTTTTGGATAAAATTTGCGAAAAAAAATTACCAAACTCACATTTTTCCCAAACCAGGGTGTCTAAGAATTATTTGTTTGTTGTGAAATGATCATCAAGAATCATCATTGGCTACATGCATTCATAGGTCATGATTGGGTTTACATAAACACAAACACAGTTGATTTGGTTAAGCTATTTTACTTTTTCAAAATTTAAGGGCACTTTTACCAAGCCCTCTGATTATTTAATTATAAGGGACATGTATGATATTTAAAATCCTATGTATAATTTTAACTTTCCGTTTATATTTGAAGACGTAAGACAAATGGTTTTAGTGGGTGATTCCATTATAATTAAGAATATTCTACCGATTAAGTTAAGCTGCAGTCCTTTCCTGCAGCCACCATTGGAAAATGGTCTTGATTTTAATTAGTCAAAAGTTGTTGTGTATAATAACGCATTTGTTTTTCTACATTGTGGTACTAACTATATTAATAACGCACATTTCAACAAATTGCATGTCTTCATATTCCATCAATTTAATTGCGGCTTTCAGACACGAGAATCCTTCAATAAAAATCACAGTTACTTCAATTCTCCCTCGGCCGGTGGATCATAATGTTATTAAAAAAGAATTAAGGAGTTCAATCATATTTGGGAAGATGGTTTGGCTACTGCTGAATGTGCATTTCGTTCCTTTATTTTCAAGGGTAAAATTAAAAGATAATTGTTTGCCGAAGAAGATGGGTTATCGGTCGAAACATCTATTACATCTGACACAATGCCGTACATTAAAATTTATTACTTGATAATTTCTGAGATTTTGTTTTCAATTTAGCAAGGATATAATTTCTAGTCTGAGTATCATTGAAATCGATCAAACAGGTCGTTAAGGTCATTTCTAGGTCAAGTTCGAATATGGATCAGCTGGGTTCATGAACTAGGTCACATAGCACAAATATGGAAACACTCTAGATGCTGCTGTTTCGTCCAAAATATCATGGTATTTGATAGAAAAGTTGGTTTAATGATTTCTAGTTTAAGTTTGAATAAGAGTCACATTCTCTCCAAAACGAGATTACAAAGCACAGATATGGAAGAACCGTGTAAACAATGTAGAGGCTACTGTTTTGATCAAAATATCCTTGAAAATGGTCAGAAACATTGTTAAGTTCAATTAGTTCAATTGAGTCAAATGGGATCTTAAACAAACTAATACAGCATGAATTTAAAAAAACAACCTTGTACACTTTTGAGGCTGTTGTTTTTGTCGAAATATCCTGAAATTAGTTGAAGGTTGTTATGATGATTTCTAAGTTAGAATATGGATAATCATGGGTAAAAACTAGGTCACACAACCATCCAAACATGAAAATCTTGTTAGAGGAAACATTTTCACCTAAAATATCCTTGAAATTTGACACCGATTTTGATAATGTCTAGGTCAAATTCAAGTTTTGAGAATTATGCAATCGGTAGCAAGATGTTCACTTTCTTTGTTCATAACAAATAACTCTTTCAAAGGCTTGTGTTGTCACTTTTGATCGAAGTTCCATGTGACAAAACCAACTTAACACCTTTAGCCATGTTCATAAATTGACTATGGATATTTCAATAACTAAAATAAAATATTTTCTAGAGTCTTTATAATTTCATAGTAACGTGTAAGTGATATGCCTTCTTCTGGGGGTTCTTCTGCAAATGGCCAAGACAGACTAGGGAAGAAGCGCAATTGTCAACAAAAACTGTTTTAAGTAGAAAAGTTTTAAACCTATGTTTTCATTTTTATAATAGGTGTTACATTTTCGGCAATTTCTGATACCCGTTGTTAGAAACCTTTCAATTGTTAAGCAGGAACGTACAAAAATGTGAGCTGTTGTCTAGTGGTATAGGTGTCTGCCTCTCAATCCATGGAGTATGAGTTCGAACGCTACAAGTCATGGGCATGTTTCTTCATGTACCAGTATCGTTTAGTTTAAGAAAGAATACTCTCTGGAGATTCAAATAAAATGTGAAGTTCCATCTTTTATCGCATTTGAGCTTAAATATCTTTGTTTTGTCAAATTTATAATTGAATATGGACACTTCCCGCCTCATTTATGACAAGTTTTTAACTGTCGTAAATTAACTTTTATTTTTATATTACATAATAATAGGTGCAAGAAGTGGTTGACGGTCGCGTGCATGTACATTTTCTTGTTAGGGACATTCTTAAACAAACTAAGTTTACAATACATTTTGCCGTGCTTAGCGACCTTTCAGATTTCCATTCTATCTATAACAAAGTGTTAACATATGTCTACAAACTTTAAAGAAACATATATATATATATATATAGAATAGAAAAACACTTAAATATATACTGAAATATTTCTTTTCCCACATAGTTTTTTAATCATTGACATAATAATATATTTCAGACAAAATAGTTTACAGTTTTCAAATGGCTGCATAAAATGTTAAGGAAATGCTCATTTGGCAAGTGTTTGCCATAACCTACAATACAATTCATAAGCAAATAATGTAGCGTCTGTCTCCTTTTTGCAATCGTTGACCTCCGTATTATAAAAATCTGGACCTGTATCGACGTTGACAGGTGCATTGAATGAACCTTCGATGGTAGAAAATCTACCTCCAATATTTATCAATTTAGAGGTAGTATTTGCGCGTTTTCCGTAACAGCGATATTCTTGAAATGAATTATCATCAGTCAAAAGAAACACCTCTTTTTCAGAGATGAATACGGTAGTTAGTTCATTCTCTTGACTACACCTGTATTTAAGACATATGAAAACAACAGTAGCATTCCTATCTTTAAATAGCTCCATTTGAGCAACATCTGTATAGTAGAGTTTGGATCCACCTTGTTCCCACTCGCTGATTCCCGTCACATTTGGCAAATAATCTAAGGATGAAATATAACGATAAAAGTCATCACCATCTCTAAAAGCAATCCTGGCTGTGCAAATTTTAGCATCATCAGGGACAGGATAATAGCTAGGCAATTCTGCTTTAAAGAAATGAAGAGCAGGCTGTGTTATACTTGAACTTTCGCAAATATTCTTGTTTCTGTAGAAAGGCCCATCAATGTCGGAAACAAAATTAACGAAAATGTCCAAATCATTTGGTGCAATCTTATACTGAACATTGAAAAGTTTTGGCTGTATAACTGCAGTGTCATAGTCAACAAGTTCTTTTGGAGTAAGATAAGCAACGATTGGAACATTTACACCCCCAATTGAAACAACCTCTGTTGAAGACATGTTGATAAAACCAGCAAGGTTATCATCAGGATCGCTGACTAGTGGGCATCTCACTTCATAACATGTTGTACTTGGTTTGGTTGTGTATTTGAAATACAGACGCAAACGTTCTTTGACAGTTGTGTATGCAGTTATTTCTGGCCTAAATGATGCAGTACTGCTGCTTGTTATCTCCGTTCCACTCATTTCATCGAAGATTCTACCTTTAAAGTAGCATCTTGGGGCGCCAGGAATCTTATCAATATTGTACCAACGATCGCTTTCAATTCTGAAGATATCTTCAAGGGAAACTTGTCGCTTCCTTCTTTTTTCAACGGGTCTAACTAATTCCCATAAACCAGTAAACGAATTAAGTTTCCATACTTTCATACCATCTCGTCCTTTAATTGTCACTGGTGCAGACAGCTCGAGTGCTATTCCATCAGCACTTTCAAAATTGAAAGAAAATACACCATCGGTGATAAGAGGTTCAACAGAATTTCCAACGGCGGTTTGGAATATTCCGGGAACTTCAATGTCGAGGTTATTTTCTGTGTCAATAAAAGTTATGCTTGCTTTCACCGCGCCTTGATATTGCTTTCCATTTTTATAAATGAATGAATCAGCTTTAATTTCAACAAGTGTATTACCGGCTTCTGGGTCTAGTGGATTAGATGAAAGAGAAAGTACTGTACTTTCAGTTGAATCGAGTTTCACTGGATCGGACTTCATAATGACGAAAATTTCAATTTGCACAGGACCCCTGAAACCCTCTGGTATGTCAACAACCTTGACAGCTTCCAAGTAATTTCTGTTTTTAGTTCTTATAACGATCCGCCGGACGCTTGACGCAATTGCAGTTTTAAACATACCATTTACCCCGGTGATTATAGGTCTTCTGCTGAAGTCTAAAAAGACAAGTGTTTTATCTACTGGTTGTTGAGTGACTTGATCTTTTACAACACCTGTGACAACGATACCAGTATCCTTACAGCATCCACATTGCATGACGTATTCGTAAGGTCTGCTTCCAAACTCTCCACAGTCTTTGATTCGGGTTTCTGTTTCGGGGCATATGTATCCGTCATCCGGGCAAAATATTGAAAACTTTAGAAATGTGGAACATGATCCTACTGGACAAGTACCAACATCCGCTTCACAATTTCCAACCAGCGTTCTAATTTGTGGTAATCGTTCTATTGGTTTCATTGGTTCAACTTATTTATGAAAGAAAACATATTTGATTGACAAGTATACAGAGGAAAACAATGTGGTTCAAGGAAGAACAATATATAAACCTTTTTAATAAAACTTTGTTACAATAGGAATGTTATAGGAAGATTTTATTGATCCTAATGTGTAAGAAAAATAGTTTTTTAGTCACATAGAGTAGGTACACTGAAATATAAATTAGTGATGTTCTATACTTTGATTAACTTTTTTTTTCTTTGCCACAAAGTGTAGAAACAATGAGTAAAATAAACATATAGATTATATCTAAATGGATTATATATAAATTGTACATATATTTACTATTTAAAAAAAAATAAAAAAAATAAGTAAAATCAAAATGAATACTTCCAAATATCCATGGCCAGCCTTTCCAATATGAACATAGAATTCCTGAAACACACACAAACAAATATTAAGAGTAGTCTGAAAATGATGCAGGCTCGGTTCGAAGGATGGTAGTGGTTTCCACATGCCTCAGGTAATGCGCCCTCCCTCCACACAGGCTTGAAATGACTTCAACATGGGATAAGCAAATGATGTAGATGAAACCTCAGTTTTCTGACGCCAGCTGATTTTAATTTTCACATTGTGCAGAACAGGATCAGCAGGAACATCTGTGCCGTCAGTCAAAGACGGTATTGCTTGCTTTCCGGTCAACACATATCTTATTTATTTTCTTTAAATGGCGAATGTTTTTTGTCCAGTTTTAAATATGGAGATTGATACAGATTAATTTATTTCTTATAATATTAATCTCAGTAAGACACAATAGTTCTTGACTACAATCCGGTTTGATCATTTAGGGTATTCAGATACAATGATATTGAAGTTGTCAGAAATACTTATTCTTTTATATGGATAAATAAACATACCAATGCATATTTTTTTTAAGATTATCGGTATTTATATTAGCTGATACTAGTTAAATTTAAAATTCGTCTGTTCTACAAAGATAATATTAACCCTTAGCCTGCTGACGGCACGACCAAGATCAGCTGGCACATTTGCCCCGTCTAATCATTGCATGCACTGTTCGCCATACAGACAGGACATATTCAGAAAAAATCCCTGAAAATAATAAACACTTTTATTTTCCCCAGACTAAAAAAATATGGACAACTCTATTCAAGACAATTAGGGTTATTCAAATCAACTTACTTTTAAAACGTTCATATTTTCTGAGCGGTATTTTACGATGTCCGTCAGTTAACGTTGTCACAGTGATCACTATAAGAACACATAGAACTGTTCCAAGTCGCATATTTTTATCTTGTGTCTGGAATAATTCAAAAATATATCAACAATGATACATGTTTTCAAAAATGTGACACTTAATAGGTATATAATGGTGTTACTATTATTATTATTATTTTCATTAATAAGGAAAAACTAAACTGGAAATAAGTTTTTAAATGAAATAGAAAACTTTTAAAATAGGAATGCAATGAAAACAAACACAACGACCCTGTTTTGATTATTTCTGCTTGTGTGAGGTAAAGTAATGAGCAACATCTAGCCTGAATTATCGTATTTTTAACACTATAAATGATCAAATTGTGTGTAACGAGCCATTTCTAAAATATATGTCAGTTCAGTGTAAATAAGAACATTGATAGTTAATAAATTACTGCTTTTAACACAGAATAGAAGAACAGTTCATTTTTACTAAATTCCTATTCAATGTGTACTTTATAATAAATTTAATGGACAAAATTTGTGAAAATGTCTTACGTAAAATTATTTCAATAAATATTATTTTGAGACAAACCTTTTTCGTGTGTATCCCTTGGAAATTTCTCGTTCTATGAATCCCAGACACACGCGTTCTGTTTTATATGCATCATCAACCTTTGTTTACGTCATCAGTATGCATGACTGAGCAATATTTGTATAATCTTGGTAAAACTGTAGTACATGTATGGATAATACGAGGGTGTTCCAAAAGTTCGCATAAATGTCCCATCATGAAAAATACGACGCACTATTCGCATTTTTGAGAAATCTTTCGTAGTTATTATCGAAATTTTAAACCACACGGCAAATGTTTGGAAAATACATCATTAAAAATAATATTATTTTAGTACCTATTCCAAAAAATCGAAATGATTTCAATAGCCGCACCTAAAATTTTTACGATTTTTTTCGATAAACTTGTTCTTTTTTCGACTTCCAGTGGATAACATTCGCGCTTCTCGCATGAAGTAGGGAAAATTGTCGACTGGTGTTCTTTAAAACATTTCATATTCCGAAATCATTGCATTCTTACTAAACCAGTTGCAAGAAGGGCAAAAGTATATATGTTACCTTTTATACATACATGTATTTGGGATCAGTAAAAGTTTTGCACATAGACTACTGACAGACACTCTTTGCATGCAGCTTGTGCCCAAGCTATACAACTGCATTGGATGCCGTCTCGTTTACGACGATATTGTGTACACACTTACTTAGGTTTACAGTTTGCCTACATCAAATTATGTATTAACTCATGATAAAGTATTGTCTGTCCTGTCATGCCATAAAACCTCAGTGGAATCTCTTTTAAAATGGTTTGTCATATCATGACTTTTTTATTCATTCAATATTGGTTTGAAATAAATGCAGAATAAACTTATTTTTTAAACAACTTTATTTCCATCATATTTTATTGTGTGTACAATAAGTTAACATTCCCATAAATTTTGTTTTATGTGATTACCTCTCAGATATATGTGTATTTTTTGTTCTTTTTTCATATCACTTTTAATTTTTACCATTGTATTTCTTAATTTATTTATTCTATTTGGGACAAGAGTGGTGAATTAGTATTGTTTTCAGGTGCACTTTACTAATACCAATTCTTTATATTTTCTAAAGTTTAATTAGAAAAAAGCTACCGGGACAATAAAAACCTGTTTACTTATTTTATCAGAAAACAAAGGAGTTCAGAAAAAGGATATAAATCATTTGTTTGATACATAAACATTTTACGTGATTTTAACATTAGAAAATAAACTGTATTTGAATCTTTGCTGTCTCTTGAGTCAGTCCTCTATTTTTAAAAGATTAATTATGTAATATTACTTTCAACTGACATTTGCTTGTTCTATCTGAACAAGTAATACAAGGAGGGATTTACGGAAGATCAAAGGGAGAAGATTAATATTACTTTGGGGATAAAGAGCTTTCAATAAAGCAAAATTTAATAGTACTCGTTTCTCTCTGAATCCTATTAACTTAAATGATGCGCAAGATGTCATCATGTTGCCACACAAACATACACCTAGTGTAAATACAAATAAAATTTCAATGTTCTAGTAAGATGTACAAGGAATCACCTGATGGTTTAGAGAAACCTTGAATTAAAATATTCCTACGCCCATTCACATCATTGCCACATAAGCGCAGCCCATCAATTGTTATTGAGTACAAGCACTTGCATCATTTGTCTTTCTTTCCGGCCAAAGTCTGTTTAAGATCGGTTTGACTTCCTGTAAAACTTACACGGAAGATTAGTCCAACTAATTAGACT
Organism: Ruditapes philippinarum; assembly: GCF_026571515.1. NCBI lineage: Eukaryota > Metazoa > Mollusca > Bivalvia > Venerida > Veneridae > Ruditapes > Ruditapes philippinarum. The sequence goes on along the minus strand of NW_026864740.1, from coordinate 51,211 downwards.
TGTCAAAGAGACACCGAGATAATTTTGGACGGGCGCTGTCTTTTTCCAAGTCCAACCACGAACTGCATTTTTATGCACGGACGCTTCCCAATTAGAAGTTGTTGGGAGCGAAAACTAGAAAAGTTTCAAAGAAACGGTATACATTACCTGAACGAGAATCGTTTTTTATGCAAGGTTCCAAATTATCATACTTCAAAGTCGAACAGAAGTCTAAATATTCCACTTTAATTTTTTAATCGTTGAATGTTATTGAAAGCGGCCATATTGGAAAGCGGTGTCATGGTAAAATCCATGGTGTAACACAGTTATCGGCGGCGATCGATTGTATTTGCCAAGTTTTATTATACAATTTATTTATGTTATTTATATGAATTATTGCAGGAATAACTCTTTTATTCACACACAAATATTTCAGCATTAAAAAGAGAATGTGAAAAGAAAATTCTGATAACCTTACTTACAAATTAAATAGTTTATGATGTCAGATCATACTGCATTTAAGTCCGTTTAAATTGTCAAATTAGATATTATTAAGTTGGATTTTTTAACATCTGTGATCATTAGGTGAAATTTCTGAACTACCTTTTTATTTTATAACCCTGCCATGATTTCCCACATACGAAAATACAATGTAATTGTAGGTACATCTTAATGAATTATAATTATACTATACATGATGAAGCAAAAAAGAATTTCAATTTATATTACACTCCATAGCAATTTCTAGTTTATTATCTTTAAAAGAAATTGAGGACAGTTGTGAAGGGGAAGAAGTTTAAAACAACCAAAAATAACTTTAAAATTCCGAAAAAAAAAATCTTAAAATTTCAAACTATAAAATTGAATTTCAGACAGTCCTCAGTAAAATACAATTGTCGCACAGATTTGACGGGGTTTATGATAAAAACGCAGCAAGAGGAAATTTAGTGACCGTTATTTAGACGTTGAATAGCATAACAATGTAAGACAGATGGGAGAAATGTTAGAACGACTGTCGCAAAAGGACACCAAAACCTCTGATACCCATTAAAAATTCCATGTTGTCTAGTTCCCGTTGAACGGCACCTCGTATGTGTCACATTGAAAGTTCCATGATTACCGCCGTATTATGTACACATTTGTGGATGTTGATTAAAAATTTCAACATTATTATGTTTAAGTGGTCAATTCTGTTTAAACCGGCGAAAGGGAGCAATTGCACCTACCAGAGCCGTCTTTGGCACTCCTGTGTATTTATGTTTCGATTTTGCAGTTTCAGGCGTTTTTGGTGGGTTTTTTTTTTCGAGGGTGGATACATGAATGTGGATAAGTTTTTTCTGTTTCTTTACATTTCTTTGCTTGCTTGCCGAACCTTGTATTGATAATCATTATCTGTTTGTTACGGTTCGGTATACATGTATACAATATGATAAACAAGATGAACAAGGAAAGGCGGCGTTCAATGAACACAACTCCCACACGACCCAGGAACATGAACCATTGGCAAGGAGCCCAGGATGATTCTAAATTAAAACGGGACAGGGCGCAAGGGAGAGCACGGTCAGGCTTATCGCTAAAATGTAACTGAGAAGGAAATCAAAGAAAATAAATAAATGAATGATTAATAGGACCACTAAGTTAACGAGCACAGGGGAAGGGGATAGGAAATTCGGGGAGGGGGGCGAAATAAAACAAGGGGCAAAGGGAAGATACTTACCAAAGACGAGAAAACAACAAGGGACACAAACAAAAGTGTCACCAAAACAGTATGAAACAGGACCACTAAGTTAACAGGCACAGGGGAAGGGGATAGGAAATTCGGGGAAGGGGGGCAAAATAAAGAAATAAAACTAGGGGCAAAGGGAAGATACCTACCATAGACGAGAAAACAACAAGGGACACAAACAAAAGTGTCACCAAAACAGTATGAAACCTCAAGACATACAACTTATACATTTATAAGTCTTAATCTGTTCATTTGAAAAATCTGATCTTCTCAATGACTTTTTTTAAATATCCTATATAAAAAGATTTATTTCAATTAAAATATGTGACCCTTCCTTAATAGTTACACAGCATATGGCTGGATCACAATAAAGTTCCTTTTTAGTAAATTAATAAAGTATGTCAAGAAGACATTTAACTTGATCAATAGGTTTAATATGGTATTATACATCGGCAATCAGTGAAAAAGAGCTCTTGAAATATTATTTGTACAAATACTGAATAATTTGAAGTGTATTTCAAATAGTTTCCTTCAATATTTCTTTTACGTTCTTAATTGTCATATAAATATGCATGTATAAATAAAGTCAGTATTTTATCCAAGAGTGACATTTGGCAGTCATTAGCAGTAAACAAGAAGGCAAACCACCAATTGATAAATGTTGAGTACATGTATTAAAATATTTAAAAAATATTAAACAACAGGACCATTGCATTTTAGGTTAAATACAATGATACTTTTCAATAGTATTTAATAATGCACACATTTATTTAAAAAATGATGAATAGATTTATTTCCCCCGATATTTTGTTTAATTTAATCTTCATGCGTAACCCACACTTACCTGCTAGACACACTGGTAGCTACTACCAGCTTTCACGGAATCGATTTTTTACGATGACGTCATAACATGTCCGCCGAAGATAGAGTAGACAGTACAAATTTGAAATAAATCGCATGTATGCGTTAAGACAGGTACAATCTAATATTTTTTCTAGGAGAAGTTAGTACTAAAATTTATATTCTATTGATCTTTAGAGGTAATTGAAGTTACTTTTAGGTTTAAGCAGTAAAAATCAGTCCAAACTATCGATAGTGTTACCGGTAGATTTTCCGTGCGTAAAAATGACAGTTAAAATTAGGCGTAACGGTTTGACAGTAAGAAAAAAAAGTCTGTAAAATGGGTCAAACCGATCACGCCGAATTAATTAGGCTAACGGAAGATCTGAATTTTAGAAGGATTTTCAATGGTCATTTTAATATTGCAAACTGAAGTCAGGGAATTTCATTGGCCACATTAAAATTAGTATAATAATGTAAAAGATATTTCTGAAACGTATACACGTCCAAATTTTAAAATACATATAAGTTATCTAATTTAAAAGGAGTATCGGAAACACACATTATAGTTAAATTTCTCGGATATTTGAGATATTTGAATTTCCTCCTAAAAATATTTTACTCTATTTTAAGAATTTTCATTAATGCTTTAGCGAATATCATATTCAACATAAGAATTTGCCGAGTTATAAATGACATTCTAAAATGACGAGACGACCAATAACGTCTACGATCCCTGAAAAACATATGCATATTAAAAGACACCATGCAAGTAAAAGCAGTTATACCTCGTGTGAGTATATTTTTAAACATACTTGTTGTTAAATTTTCTTTCAACTTGTAAACTTATATAAGTAGAATGTTTATCCGATTCGTTTTTTCCCCATATAAACTATTTTCCTAACACAACGAACTGCCAACAGTTTTCGTCTGTTGCAAAAGAAAACAAATGTTACGAAATCTAACAATTTCCCTTAGTGCTATGAAAGAATTTACAATTAATATACAAAAGTTTCAAAAGCTTAGCCAAAAAAGCGCTGCATTTTCTTTTAATATAAATAAAGAAATACAATATTGCAGTCTATTTCTCCTAAGCAGGACATAAAACCTGCTTGCGATACCTTTAAAATGTCGTCATATATCATGTGGTATGGTCATAAGGATTCAACACATGCTACAAGTTAAACAATCAACATGGTTGACAAAATTCATGAGATTATACTTGTGTGCAATTGTATAATACCTTTTATGTTCAATGAGATGACAGTGCCTCAAATAGAATAATCTGCTGCACAAGATCTTGTTTTATTTCACTGAGCAATAGTTTCCGTATCGTTACATTTATAAACACGTTATAATAACTACTTATGTAACACATGGTATAAAATAAACATTCCAAAAACAATCAACGTTTGACTATTAACAGACCGGCAGGTGCAATCCAATTATTTTCAAATCATTAATCACAAAGAGCAAAAAGTAGAATCACCGATTGATGTTGAGAAATAAATTAACAATATACTCGGTGCAAGTTAATCAACGGATAGAATTTTTACTTATAAAAAACATATAATTATGCATTGTACTAAGTATTATATCGTGCGGTCGAGTAAATTTTATAGAAACCAAGTCTCGAAAAAGGAAGATCCTTGGAAGCAATGAAAACAACAATTCATTAGAAAATTGAAGACTCGGTTTGATCGCATCTGTTTGTTAGGAAAATGTAACAACTCAATATCTCCCATGCACGCTAGAACCGGTCATGAGTTCAGCATTAAAGAATGGGTATTCAGTCCTCAAGTCTAAATATTTTGGAATGTTAACTTTTATCTTAAAGAGAGGGGCTTTACAACTATAATAATAAGGTCACACATATACAAGGAGAGTAACTGTTGTAACCATGGTATACAAACATCAGAATTGTTTCCTTTAAAAGCACATCATGACTCAGAAAGAAGAAAGAAGCGCTGATATGAAATCATTTGTCATAAAAGTAGCAAAATGTAAAGAAAGTAGTAAATTGACTTCCATACACAATACTAAACAACTATAATAATTTAACTTGTTGCCAGAATACAACAGGACCAAAAGATTTAGGTTATTCGCCAAATAGTGTTTTTATTTTAAAAAAACTAACTATCACAGGATACCAAAAATAAAAAGTTTTGAGAAAAAGAATTACACATTATAAAAGCTTTTCTGAGGCATAAATGGTACGATTGGCCATAAACAATCTTTATCTAGTAGAGTCATAATACCAATCATTACAATCTTATTTCTGTCATTATGATGATTAATCAACAACAAATGAGCAAGATTGCACACCTACCTACGTATTTGCTTATTTGTTGAGATTTATTTATTTGAACATTTGCTATCAAGTCTTTTGATATTAAAACAAATCATTTTATTGCCTTTGGAGTATGTAATGGTTTGATTTTTTTGCTACTTTATATTTGTATCCGTCTTGACCTTTGTTATTGCTCATGCGTATTGTATTTAAACCAATCGGAACATCCTCGGCTTTTATCTATAATAACCTCGGAGTTACGTGGTTTCAGATGTGAACAGAAACAGAGAGTGTAATCTCTAAGATAATGTAAAACGAATGTATTTATTTGACATCCGAAGGAAAAAATAAGTATGATTCTGCACAATTATGGTTGAAAATATGTCTGACAATCATTTTTATTTTTAATATGCCCGCTGATGTACAAATTTAAACAAATCTGACTTAATGTCAAACAGATTGGCATTTTGTACTTTCGGTTTCTACAACCATAATAATAAATATTGTATTGTTTGCTTTTATATCTTAATATATTGGAAAAAAAACTTGTCAACAACTCCCAGCATTAAATTACTATTTGTTTAGTTTCTGAGCGTAGGTTGGGCCAATATACCGTATCCGTTCACTGTATTCATACTATTGTGTTCGAGGTCCTTATCCGAAGATTGACAGAAAGGACCGAAGAGTAACGTATTTAAACATGTTTTCGTTTCGATATCTTATAATGAAGGGAAGGACAGTTGCTTATGTTGCTAGAACTTGTTGTTCAACCCTTTGCCCTTTGTTCAAATTGTTGTTTTGTGAGAAAATATTGTTTTTCAATTGTATTAAAGAAAAAACCTGATTTGTTTGTTTGGTTTCTTCTTGTTGGATGGATGGATGGATGTGAAGAGAGACATTTGGATTGAGGATACATTACAGTGAATTCTTTTTTTAATTAATATCATGCCAAAAAGCAATATTATATCATTTTTATTTTTCGTGTACATTAATATTATTATTATTATTATTATTATTAGTCCTCTACCGGTTTAACCGGAGGGGACTTTAGGTTTACCCTCCGTCCGTCTGTCCGTCCGTCTGTCTGTCCGTCTGTCTGTCTATCCGTCCGTCCGTCTGTTTGTCAGGCCGTCCGTCCACAAAACTGGATCCCGCAATAACGCAAAAAGTACTGAAAATATTTTTATGAAACTTGATATATGGATAGATGGCAGTATGGAGATTATGCACGTCTTTTTTTCTTCCTATGTTGAAAATTCTGGTTGCTATGGCAACAAATAGTCTGAAAATATGGCAAATTTAACACATAAACTGGATCCAGTGATAACTCATAAAGTACTGAAAATATTTTTATGAAACTTGAAATATGGGTAGATGGCATTTTGGAGATTATGCACATTTTTCTCTTTTCTTCCTATGTTGAAAATTCTGGTTGCTTTGGCAACAAATAGCCTGAATTTCAAGATTTCTGATTTAAATTTCAGCTTTTTCACTATAAGTTCTTTATTTCTTAAGGTGTTTACTTCAAACTTTAAATATAAGTTTCTGGTCATCAACCACATCATATGTGACAAGGTTTACAACTCTAGCACAAAAATGATCAGTATTACCTCCCTTGAACTTTTTTGTGAAAAATAATGTCTTTTTTAAATAACTTCATGTATCTACTTCAAACTTCATATATATGTTTCTTATTATCACTCAACATTTTTGAGAAGGTTAAATACTCTAGCAAGACTTTTTCCAGAATTATGTCCCCCTTGAACTTAGATTTTTTTCGAGAAATTGGTATTTTTCACTCCAACGTCTTCAATTCTTATAGGATTAACTTTAAAATCCCACATTGTAATAATATGACAAGGTTGTATAAACATAATTTCCTTACTAGGCAGGGAAACTTAACACATTACTGTGATATAGACAAACTTAGAACTCAAAAGATTTTAGTTCATTCATGTCATTCATTCACTGGTAAAATTGAATGGCCAATGGCCCATCAGAATGTTGCTGGGGTTCTAACCGGTAGGGGACTGACTTATGGATTGCTTGCAATACTATGATAATTGCTTGTTATAATTATTGTTGTTGTTGTTGTTGTTGTTGTTGTTGTTGTTGTTGTTGTTTTAAGTGAACGAAGAACCTGCTACAGGATTTGAAATCTTAAAACACGTGTATTTTCTTCGGCTTATTTATTAGGTTAGATATAAAAGAAATTACCAAAATTAGCTGTTTGTTTGGGGGTTTTTTTATTTTATTTTTTTCCTCCTTTTTGTTTGCAATTCTAACCGGAATTATTTTAGAAATATGACTTATACTGTCTTTAAAACGGTTTATCCAACAAATTGCCAAAATTAACAAATAATACTGGCAGTTTGATTAATAACAATGTCCGCGTAAATATCAGTTCGTAGAATATCCATAATAACACCTTTATGTTTGTTTAATTAATAATACCTTCTCAGCAAATTATACTGTTTTACATAAAGCATTGTTCTGCATGCTAATTTATCATTATATATAATAATAATTTAACCTTTTATCAGACTTTGCGGTAAGATGTCGTAAAATTAGGACGATCTGTCAATACTTTGTCAATGTAACGGTCAAGCGTTCACGCTAAAGAAAGACATAATACATCCTCTATTTACATAATGAAATAACATAACTAGTCAACGTCATTTCAGAAAGAAACACAATTTGTTATTGTGTTTTATGTTCAAGGACTGCCAAATTTAGCAGTGTTTTTGTCTAATTAAATTGATATGCTCAGATAAACAAATGTTCTTACTCCGTTTTAATACTGTAATATACATTTAGAAATGTGAAATTTTATTTGAAATAGGATAGCTTCACAACAATAGTTGACTACATTTTAATATAAACAATGTATGGCCCGTGCATTCCCCTTGTATAACACCGGGATTCACAGAAAACGTTTCAACATCACCAGAGTTCGTTAATAAATGTTGCTTTGTTCCGCATTTACGGCTACTCTAATCTAACTTTTAACAAGAAACTAAATTTTAGCATTTGAAGAATGAGTCATTTGTATAGTATATGTATTAAATAACCAGTTTAGATTCCTTGTCCATTCCTATCTGATCAAACCCCTTTAGGAGACAATATTTTTTGTGTAAATATACTAATCCTGGCTTATAACTTATGGTTGAGGCAGGGGCTGTTGCTTATGCTGATATAAATTGTAGCCCAAGCCATTTGCATTTTATATCTCTTTGTGAATATTTGGTGTTGTTTTTTGGTTGTTGTTGTTGTCAAATCTACGTACAGTTAAGCAAACGACAATGAATACTTTACAATGAAAAGAAATTACGACAAAAGAATATGAACTATTTTAAAGTCTAAATTTATATTTACCCTTCAATATGTATTGTATGTTTAAGGTAAGAAGCTTAGATGTCAGAGTTATAAATGCAAGGTCAATGAACAAGTCGGAACTAATATTTGCAGCTAAGCAAGACATTTATTTGAGAGAATTTCACTAGTGATGCCGAGCAATATCGCATGTGAGGCTTCCTCTGACTTTTTGTATAAATATAATTTTTACATTTCAATAATATTAAATTGACAAAAGCATCATATGGAAGCAAGTAACAAAAGTAAAACATACATTTCATCTTATTCTGTACGGCAATATAGCTAACAAACAAGATAGTGACATAATTAACCAGGGGGTTATACGGTCAAGTAAGCGTTGGTATAACATTTATTTATCGCCTGTATTTAATGACATTTAGTAATTATAATTTGTTAAGATCTTGTAACTTGTCTTTCACTTGTCAAACCATGTATCTACACTTTTTATTACATTTTGTTTGAGAATTAAAGCATTGTTTTATTGGATCTTTAGATAGGAAAATGAAATGACATAACAGTTGTATACATTTCATAAAGTAAAAAATAAGGCGGACTCTTTTGATTGGTTGAAATCATAGAGAAAAAATATTGCTAAGGTCAATCGACTCTTTCTAAAGGTTGCAACCGGAGAAGATATTTGGGGCGACTTTTTACATAATTTGATAAATTGAAGCTTATAAAACGGATGCAAAATAGCACTTCAATTCTGACAAGATATCCAGAAAATGAAAGTATTTTCTCAATTTTCAGATATCCAGAAAATGAAAGTATTTTCTCAATTTTCAGGATTGTTACTTTTTGTAGTATTTTTTGTCCTGGTGGTTCTTTTTTTTGTAAGTGAATGTCTGCTACTTACCGTCGTCCCTTTAGTTGAACTATATCTCTTTCTATATTGACTTTATATAAAAGATTGGGCGCAGCTTGTAACTGTCTGGTGTTTGGTAGGGAGAAAGGAAGAAATGGGTGTTATCTAAAAATTGTTCTTTATTACCGATGTTTATTTGTATATTTTTAACATATTATATTAAGTCGACTAAATTTGCGCATGTTTTTAATAAATATTTAACCAGGATAAGTATAGATTTCTGCGCTTCTTTGATATCTTATACATTAGATATTTATCTGTACCTTAAATTTTCATAAAGATTGTGACATTATTCAAACATAAATGAATTTAATTTTTCACCATTACTGGTTAAGAAAGAAGAGAGAAAGTGTAACATACATTAGTAGTTTTATACCACATCAAATGGTTAAATACCTTGGTGATTATAACTTGTAATTCATCAAACAACAACCTGTAGGTATGACAGATGAAAAGAGCATCCCTCGGGCAGTGAAGGAAGTAAAAGGAAATAATACAGTCGCCATACTTTTTCCGAAGATGCTCACGAGACTGTCGAATCCATTCGGTACTTTCCGTAAACAGACCGTAATTGGAAAATTAACGCACGAAAATTGACGGAGTGTGGCGATTTATGCGAGTTACCGTGCCCATAACGCAATAATTCGTCGACGATTGTCAAATGACGTATCAAAAAGACACATTCATTACTCTAGCTAACGGGTTTTCTTGTGCTTTAATATTACATTAACAGGTCATTGTTTGTTCTGTGTGAATCAAAATAGTCTTCTGTAAATAAAGTTGTTGTTGATACAAGTGTGATATTCAGATTTCAGACATATTTAAAGGAATTTCGAACATTTAGATACATTGGAATTATTTGATTTTTATGGTATAAAGTGCACGATATTCAGTGATTGGAATAAGTTATTAAGCGTCGTTGTACTGTGTAGGTAAGTGTTTCACCATTTACAATATTCAAAATCGTTTTGTTGCTTCTTTATTTATAAATAAAGTGAAAAAAATATTGTATCTTTCAGATTTGCTTATGGGTGATTAATTAAACCGATTTCATGATGAAATAAAAATTACCCTGAAAAAAAAGATATTTATTCACTTTAAATATAAGAAATGATATACACCTGATTCAAGCCGAAAGTCAGTTATATAAATTCTTAAAATAAAATAACTTTCATTTAAAATAGAATTTTTTATAACACACATGTACGAGTATTTAGAAAGAACGTGTTTATCTTATATGGAATTCTAAGAAAAAAAACTTTTAATCGGCTTTGCGTGCCTTTTTTTGGTAAATAAATGAAACAATTTACAAGTATAGAAAAGCTTAAACCTTTGATATTTGTTGAATTCGTTTTAAGTATAAATCTTACTGACAAAATCTGTCTCTTGAAATTCTAACAAACAATTTATCATTTCATACTTTAAAGGAAACAAAGTGACAGGTATATAAAACAAAACTGTATATATTTTTTTAATTATCATCTTTAGTATTGTAGTTTGCAAGTGCAGATAAATACAATTCTACCGCTTGTTTTACATGCATATCTGGTGAAACATAATTCCAGTTGAATCTTTCATTTACAAAATGTCGTAGTTAAATATTTATTTCTTGGCGGCCGTAAATATACCTTTAGTTTAATTTTCAGGCGTGTTTTAAGAAAATATTATTTTAAACACATAGACACGTATAATAAATGTAGTATAATTTAACTGGTGTTTTGTTCGATTTATCTTTAACACTGGAAAATAATCAGTGAGGAAATGATTAGAAAGTCAGTATTGTAAATTATCATCAATTTTTCCTCTATTTTATCATAAAGTTCGTACAGTTGTAATTTGGAATTACAGTGAACTTTAAACTGTTTCAAGAGTGATAAACATAACATTTTTTACATTTAGTTGAAATTGATGTGACGTGAAGTTTGATGGTTGACTCTTTAGGGTAATTTATGTTATATCAATATGGTACTTGAATTAGAATATTATAGCTTAATAGTTAAAAAGGGGAATATTTTACTTTTCTGCCTTTTAACCGAGGTATCCTGGTTTCAAACACTATTGGAATAAAAGCCAGGAGTTATTGTATGACATTACACATGTGATAATAGGCGCCCGTGACCTAGTGGTGAAAGTCGTTGACTTCAAACCACTTGCCCCTTACCGCTGTGAAGTTTGAATACTTTCATGAATTTTTGTTGTTTTTTTTTTCATGTAAGGATATTTATCCAGCTAGCTTACGGAACGTCGAAAGTTATGCTCACGTGTCCGTCCGTGCCTGAAATAATACACGGAACAGGCGCTCGACCAGTAAGCTGGTTAAAATAAACTTCAAGTTTTAATATCAAGAGAGCTATAATAGAATAATCATGTTTATGATACAATTAACGTTAGTGACACACTTCTAATAAAGTATTTTTTTAAAAATCACACTATTAGAATGACGTAAATGAAAATGTACACGAAACATTTGTTGCAGAATATACCAGTTGTAATATTCTAAATGTCTCTTGAAACCTGTTTGAAGTACATGTGAACCATCAACAAGATATAGAGGATATTCAAGTTTTTTCTATAAATACATGATTTATTTTCATCGAGTGGTATGAAAATAAATATTTCATGAGTGGTGGTAGCCACGAGTGAAATATGATAATTTTCATGCCACAAGATGAAAATAAATCATGTATTCATAGAAAAAACTTGAATTTTCTGTTTATTATATACATTTTTCTCTTTTTTTGCGATCAAATTTGAAAGACTTTCCATTAAATTTTGTGTACGGGCAGAATTTAAAAGAAAGTAGTCCGGCGAGACACCAGTGAAAATACGGAAAATATGTTTCACTGCAGTGAAAAATAAATTTTTACAGTGAAAATACGGAAAATGAAAATATGCATTTTATTTCATCAATATTTCTCAATATTTCATTTATAAGTATATAATAAACCTATACTATAACATTGTATATTAACTAAGTTTTGAATCCATATCAAAGTCATTTACAAATAGTGAAACTCGCATAGTTTAAAACTCGCGTAATTAATTTTTTTTAAAGCAAGTGTACCAAGTTTATACAATGAAAATATAACGCTGTACAATGGATTCGTTTTCCGAGAGGGTTGTAACCATGCCATTAATTCAATTGATTCGTTTAAGTAGGACATTTTAACTAAATAGACACGAATTTAAAGTTAAAAAAGGTTTGAATAAAGAATATGATTATTTGAAGGTGTTAGAATTATTATTACTAGTATAATATTCATTCAGGTATTATACATTTAAGAATTTCGAAATATTTTATTTTTTATATCTTATATGATTCACGAAATCATATTTTCAACCAATGAGATGTTTTTTATAAATGTGTGTTGTTAACAATACATTACTACCAATTAAAAGAATGTAAACATAGGTTAACTTGATGGATTAAAACTAAAAGGTGTGTTGTCGATAGTGACGTATATATTACTTCAAATATATTATTTAAAAAAACATTCTTGTCTCATCTCGGAAAACCGATGTACTTTTATTGTATGATGTATATGTTAACCAAATCAAAGTTCTTTATATGTTCATAATTCAAAGAAAAGATTTTCACATTACACAACACCCGGAATCGCAAAATATTCCTAGGGAAATGGTTTAGGCTATCTCAGTGGTCATTTTTTCATCATGAATATTATAAATAAGGTTCAGTAGATAATTACCAGGAATAAACCTTAAATGGGAATTATCATTGAGGAAAAGGTGTAGAAAACCCCTTAAAAGTGCTTTTTATTCAGAAATATGCTCATCGGAATTATTTGGTAACTTAACGTGTGTTGTCCTTAAAATAACTCTGTTTTATTTTCTATTGTGAAGAGTCTTAAGAACATGACATTCGGCACACTTCCCCTATTATCCATACTCGACGGAAATGTTCGGAAACTAACGATTGAACTGTATGCCTGTTTGATTTTAATGTTATGAAACCGATTCATTTGGTCTTAAATAATTTTGATCGTGCATGTGTAGATTTTCGTATGATTGTGTACAAAGTGAAAATTTTTTAAGGATTTTGAAAGTTAATTAATAAATTATTACTTCCCATATGCGCCTCTGGAGTTTTTAATTTGACAGTGATTGACAGGCATACATTTGGGGCAATGTAAACTTATGTAAAAATAAATCACGGTGTATCTGTCAAAATATCAACTGAGACACCCAAAAAATGCTAACTAGACTTCCGTTAATTAACGCACTGGACTTTTTTCCATTTTAAATTTTCTGTTTGAAATAATAAACTGTAGCTTTTCTTCTGAAAACACACGTATTTCGAGTAATTATGTAAATTTGCACTATTCTTGTGTATTTCACTTATTGTTGTCATACAAAAAACGCTAACGACAATAGATAAAGAAATTAACTTTTCTGAGATTGTCCCTCTACTGATGTTCCTCTTAAGGAAAGAACTGTTTGAGAGTGTCCATCTTACTACTGAGTGTCTGTCTTAATACTGAGTGTCTGTCTTAATACTGAGTGTCTATCTTAAACCTGAGTGTCCCTCTTAATACTGTGTGTCTCTCTTAATACTGAGTGTCCCTCTTAATACTTAAAACATTAAAGTCTTAGCTAAAAATAAAATAGTTTAAATCCTTTTAGGTAAGCAAACCAGTTCAAAAACAAAATGAGGTTAAGATTTTACTGACAAAAATGATGTAAAATGGCAGTGACCAGTAACCTTTACTTTCTGTATACCCTTAAAAGCAGTTACCCCTTATATACAGCAGACAATAATACTTGTATTTTAACAAACAAACCTTTAAAATTGTTACTTTATGTTATTTTCAAAACACTGTGCGAAAATGTATAACATCTGACTTTATCATACAATTTTAGTTACATATAACAACAGAGGACCAGCTGTTTGAGGTGTATGTTAAATTATGCAGAAGTGAAATATATATATATATTTATGCATATTATAAAACGGTATGGTATAACGTTTCGTGACTTAACTTCACAAAAGGGAAATATTCCACCGATTAACGGTAATTTGATAATTTGAAGAAAAATAAAAGAATTGCAATAATGGCACTATTTCTACACCATAGATTTTTTTCTGGATGTTCTAATGATCATATGAAAATGTTTGTTTAGTGAAGTTGAATTACTTTTTCTAAAAAACAATCTTATAAGCGTTTATCGTCAATAAATAAAGATGATTGTTTCAATATCAGGGAAAAAGTAATATTTATTAAATTAACAATAGAGTTCATCTTTTCAGAATTTGATATATATCAACAAAAATAAATGTAGTTCATCTTTGTAGAGTTCGAAATATATCAACAAACATGGTTAATTTGCTCAGAATTCGAAATATATCAACAAACATAGGTAATATGTTTAGAATTCGAAATAAATCAACAAAATCAACAAACATGGTTCATTTGCTCAGAATTCGAAATATATCAACAAACATAGGTAATCTGTTCAGAATTCAAAATATATCAACAAACATAAATATAGTTCATCTTTGTAGAATTCGAAATGTATCAACAAACATGGTTTATCTGTTCAGAATTCAAAATATGTATAAAACATAGGTTCGAAACATAGGTCGAACATAGGTCGTTCATCTTAAAAGTTTATAGAATTCGAAATATATCAACAAATATAGATCATCTATTAAAGTAAACAACTATAATGTACAATCATTGCATATATACTTATCACCATGAAAGACATTCTATTAAAAATAAAAACATTGTTTTATGTTCTATTGGATCAAATATAGGACGAATTCCAAATAGTGCAACATTTTGGAATGATACTTCATAAGTGCAAATACGTACATTTTTAGATAAAAAGTGCCTTATTATCTTTAAATAAAAAAAATTCCAGATCACATGTACCCAAAATATAGACCAGCTTAAAGCTACGCACCAGTGACAAAAAAAATCAACATGCATTAACTTTAAATTTCTTGACCTTAGATGTTGTTTTTTTATGGTCTTTAAATTTTGGTGACATGTGACAGAAATACTTTGACCTTTGGAAAAAGTAAACATGACACAAAATTATTGCAAGAAAAGATGAAACAATAACATAATGTTAAGGAGTATTTTATTTACATTTATTTATTTATTTTTTGAAATATTTTCCATATGAATATACCTGTGTGTCAAGGATAATTTAGACAAAGGTATGACGAAATTTGATGTGAACCAAATATCATAATTTCAACAACAACAAAAAATAAAAAATTGAAAATGTTTCGTTTGACAGCAGTTACCTCATCGGAAATTTTAAGTATGAATTAATTCAAACATATGCTTCCAGTTGATTATTAATCAAACACTATGTATAATCCTTTTTATTTATTTTTATTATTATTATTTATTTCATTTTTATTTACTTTATTCATTTACTTTATTTTTTTCTTTTTGCTTTACTCAATGTGTACATATTTTACTCTTTAAAAAAGCAATCAAATTTAGTTATTATGTTTCTTAATTTCATCTATGTAGAACAGCAATACCATACGTTACGTAATTTATCCTTTTCGGATTGCTTGATTAATTTTCACTGTCAAGATAAATGAGAATATGTTCAGAATGGTGCAAATTTGCTTGAAGTATAAATCATGTCACTTTTAGAGCATTTGTTTCTTTCATTTGTTTTCTATTTATGACGTTTTACATTATTCTTCTTTTTTTTGTAAAGCATATAAGCCCACCCGCTTAGCAATTCATTACACACGGTCGACGTTTGCTTTGGATCATGTGATAAAACTGGGTTTAGAAAAGGAAGTATAACACATTAATGATACACATGTATTTGCTTAACCCTGGGTTGATTTTGGGAATCCTAGGCCGAGTGGTCAAGGTCGCGAACTTACAACACTGTGAGTTGGAATCCCGCCTGGAACTTAAGATTTGTTTATGCCATGAAGTTACCCAGCTAGGTTATAGCAGTTCGGTGCCTATAATCTGAAGCCCACTCATGCGTGAAAAAAGCGCGGAAGAGTACATGAGGTCTTCCTCCGCAGGAAGACACCATGTAACTTTAAACGTAACCATTTACTCTTTTACTGCAACCTTCACACCGCATGAAGACTAATTTATAATTTATTTTATCTTTTATCGCAATAAATAACTCTTATGTTGACAGTTTGTCATAATCTGTTCCCACAAAATAACACTATTCATAGAATACATTTATTTCTTCCAATAAGTAACTCTGTTTCGTTTACTTTAAAGTGGATTGGTCTAGACATACAACAGGAATATTTTCTATGAATATTTCAAGTAATGATAAAAACATTTAGATTTTCCTAGATTTTTTTTCTTCTTTTTTTTGGAAGTGTATGACTAACATAATGTTTATGTATAGTAGTACAGTCCTTCCATTGAGAACCTATTCACTTTGGTATGCTTGCTTCTTGCTTTAAATGCTGATATGGCCTTTGATTTTTTTTTTATTTGAACCACGTTTAAGAAAAAATAATACAATACAAGTATACAAACCATGATAACTTTAGCATTTTCATTGACATGTAGATAATTAAAAATAAAAATAAATTTATTTTGTTACGTTTTTAGTTAGAATATATAAGACATTTTAAAAAGTTAAGTGGTTCATTCATTTATACAATTACACAAGAAAAGGGGCAAAAGGTTGAAAAGTAAATAAAAAGTAAAAAGTAAATAAACTGCTTTTGTAGCATTTTTTCTGCATGTACTATTTAGAAATCAAACAGTTCAATTAGATTTATCCAGCAATTTTCAAATTCTTCTAATGTATCATTTTGTAACGCAACAAATCTTTCAATTTTTAATCTGTTTAAAAATTTTCTTTTGAAGATACTTATATCTGGAGTTTGTTTTTTTAATTTACTGGTGTAAATGAAATATTTTGAAAAGAGAAAAATATACGATGTTTTCTTATCTTTAGCATGAAAGAAAGATGTAAAATTATCATACGTAACATTTATTGATATTTCATTTAGCCATTTGAATTAAATGTATCTGTCGCATGAATAATTTGTTTGTATTTTTATCATTATTACTATCTGAGTCTAACTATCTGTTAGATCTTCGTCGCCGAATTTTTAGTCCCGCAGACTCCGGATCACTTTCTCCTTCTAATTTTGTTTCGTTTTGAATTTCTTTATTAGCTTTGGATGGTTTCATGTAAGGAAGCTATCCAGCTAGCTTACTGCAGGTGGATGGTTCTGTTCCGAGGCACAAGTGGTTTTGCACCACAATAAAAACTGGAATGTTGCTATAAAAATCTTAACAGTGTCGGTGTGGTTTTAAACCAAATTAAACCAAAATAATGATTAAAATGATAATGATATTTTTAAGTTTTAACTTTGTATGATTATTATTTACTGATTTTATAACATTGTTTGACTTATATAGTTGTGGTTGACAGCAAATGCTCAGTTCAGGCTTTAAATCCAGCCTCCTTTTTCATCTCAATTGACAATACATTCTTTTTCCTTTTTGATAAAATATATTGTATTATTTTTTGAGAATTAAACAGGGAAGCATTATGGGCGCTTTGACAACCGTTAAGAAGCAAATAGGAAAAACTCAAACACAATTTAGTGCTAAATTGGGCTAATATTTTTTATTTCTAGTACACTCGTGAATTTATGGATTCTTCTTAACCGTCAGTGAAATAAATCTCCTGTCGACATGAGTTACATTTCATTTAATCAGAATTTAAGTAGGTCTACACCACACGTTTATGTAAAATAAAATTTATTTTGACACGAATTTTGTCAGTATATACACGAATGTAATGGCGGAGACACGTTAAAACACAAGACACAAAGACAATTAAAGAAATTTACTTATCGTGTTATGTTAAGGCAACAATAAATAAACAACCCTTACTGCACCAGACGACAATTTTATTATCGTCCACCTTTGATCAATTATTAATTATTGTTATTTGCCCTTTGAAGATGTGTTAACCGTTGGAGAATAAAAAGGGACTTAACGAACTCTTCGCTTATAATTGTCGTCCATATACATGTACAGTACATGTATCTTAAATGAGTCAGATCTTTTGCTGTCTCGTTTTGAAATTGAAAATAGATTTTCGTGCTTGAACTTATTTGAAAAAAAAATGATGATATTATTTTCTACGTGCTGCTAATGATGACGTTGCAATAATAAAATTGTAATAAATATTTTATGTTCTGGCATAACCTATAGTTCTATGTAATCTATACATTAGTATAAATATGTTCAAATTTAAAATTTATCGCTGTAATAAAATCATAAGTGCATAGATCGTGCATGATGATCGTGAATAAGTTTCACGTTTTATTAAAGCAATTCTAACAAATGTGGTGCAATGACATGGACCAATATTTAGGGTAAAATCACTCTCATATTCTTTGATTTGTGCTTAGATCTTTATTATAAATAATTTACTATATTACTTTAGAATCACAACACGAGATATCCTGGTCGTTACTTGAAGATATATGTGACGTCATTTGCATACATTAAATCTATTTTAAAAGATTAGTTACTCTGAATGTGAATAAATCAAAGTCATTTTTGTTTGCAAAGGGCTTGTAACTTTGAATATGAATAAATTAAAGTCATTGTTTTGTATTGCAATGTTGAATATTCAGTTCATCTGATGAATATGAATAGCGTATTTTTTCTTCATGAGGTGGGGCTTGCATCGCAATAATGACTGAAGGTCACATGACGACTTTCCGGGTTTATTTGCGAAGGAGGACTCCAGATGCCTCTCAATGCATTATTTCAGGCACGACTAAGCATTTAAGTAGAGCCACTGACGTTCCGTAATCTACCTGGATAGTTTCATCATATCAATAAAGTCACTGCGGGATTTGAACTCGCTGTAATAGAGTGTAAGTGATTCGAAATCTTTGGCATTAAATAAACGAGCAAGGAGTCTCGCTCCCAATAATTTGTACTGACATTTTCAATGATTTTGTTGGAAGGAAAGGTGATATTTTTGGCGTTTCTAATATAGTTTACGTAAACAATACAATTATTTTTGTTGGGTACAAAATGTTTCTGGATTTGGTATAGCAAGCACGAAAGGGAAGTTTTCATTACGCACTACTTTAGACAACACTAGAGTGGGCGATATGTTTACGTTAACTCTGTTCCGTAACGTACACAGTTTAAAGTCACGTCAATAACGTAATAATGTTGACGGAATAGTTATAGTACACGCGAGAAGGGTATATTACGTTACTTAACACGGCAAGACATTTTAAAAAGTCTATTAGCATAATGTAGATACCAGATTTCTGGTCATGTATTCTATGTTTGACCGGCAATGACCTTAGAGTTAATTACAATTTACACACATATATACCTGTCAAATGTAATTATGTTATACAGGCTGTCAATAAGGCAAATATCAACTGACATTTTGTGATAAATATACTTACATGCGTGTATATATATATATATACATATAAGTTCCGCGTGTCTAAATATACGTGTATTACTCATTGCATTAGGAATATTAATATGTATGTAATTGATTTAAAGCGTGCGAAATTCATTTGCTTTTAAGGTGATACATATATCTATAAGATGATCGGTAAATTCCGGTTAACTTCGCTTCTTTTCGTGTTTTATGAGTAGCAAAAGTTCTTGTCAACTCACCGCATTTTATATATGATACGGAAAAGCGGCATATATTGACGGTCAATAAAATATCAAACTCCTCACAGTGATTACCTCACTTGGCAGAATTGTACTGATAAGGGGAGATCACTGTGTACGAGATTGATAAAATATATGTTTGAAATTCGAATGTACTTTATATATTCATGTTCAACTCAAGTACATTAAATAAGTTTTACAACTGATCAGACGAACTAGATCTAATACGCTCAAAAAAGGTTATAAACCGCTCCATACAGAACTTTCGACTAAACCGGAAGTTAACACTAAAGTTTGAAGAGTCGGTTGTCACAAGTTGGAGGGGAACGCAATAAAACACTAATGGAAATTATAGGTTTTTTTTTCATTTTTACAACATAGATAAATGGGCCCAGTGCGTTCACCAATCACAATTACATACAAGGTAATAAAATCAGAACAATCTGCATTTGACATTTGAAAAACTGTTAACTCATCCACTTCCCTATATTCTTTCAATATTTGAAATAATATAATAAAGAAATATTTATCGATATTTTTGTCACCAGTTGAAGCCAGGTAGTCGCCGTTTTATGAATGACAGACATAACAGTGTGCCAAGGCCACATAACTGCACAATAAAATATAAATTTCAAGCGTTTTATATACTTACACAATTGAATCGTGTGGGAAAGCTGTAAAATATTCATAATTTTATACACATCAATTTGTCTCAATATCATATTGCAGTGTACTAATCAGACTTGGGATCACTGCCTCCAAACTTGTTTTAAACAAAGATTCGTTTGTATAAGCTTCCGTTGATACATCAATAAATCTGAAAAAGCCATGATTGTTCTTGCATTGACCCTTGCATGGTGATGTGACGGATATGACGATTGACAATAACATGAATTTATATCAGACCTGATTGATTTATTATCAGTTGAACAGTTACTACTAACGTATTATTACCGGATTTAAACATATCGATGACACTTTAGATGTATCGTCAAGGCTTTGACACGACGACAACAGTTTAAAGTAGCTAGATTTCAGATGTGCGTCAAGTTTTTATGAAAATGTAAAAACTTGTTTGAATTGTTATCAAATCAAATATTTACAAAAAATGACTACGTAAAGCCTGAGACACCTACTATGTACAGATTTCCCAAACTAAAGTATAAATGTAAAGACATAACTATATAGATTGCTTTATTAGTTATATATTGAATACGGTGGAAAAGATTAAAAAAAAATGTCATAAGTCTAACTTGGATGAAAAATATATCATAATTTTGCGTCAAAGAAGGTCATTTCTTAAGCGTTATTTCTTTAGAGACATTCATCTTAATGGGACAAATGAGCTCTATTTTCAAATCAAGGAGATTTCTACTATGCCCCAATACCTTATGAACATGGTATCAGTATATTCAAACTTGATTCCTCATTAAAAAGAGGACAATTTTAATTTTGATTTTACTTTTTATTTTTATATATATTTTTTCATAATCCATATAAAAATCGGAATAAACACTTTTGTTTTGTTTTTGTTTTTTTCTCAAAATCACATATTTTAGTTTCATTTACAATTTATTTTTAAATTCAATTGGACATTATCATTTTGTTCTTGAAGACTTTTTGGATCTGTTATGAATAAAACAAGATCATCTGCAAAACAATCATCTAAAGTCTACCCATCAAGATTCATGTAAGATTCCAGCAATAACATTTATGAAAGACATAAATTGTAACGGTGACTATGTATCTCCCTGTTTTAAACCGATTGCTACATTGAAAAAAGTCAGACATGTTCATTTTACTTGGCAATTTAACAAAGGCTTTTTAAACCGATAGCTACATTGAAAAAAGTCAGACATGTTCATATTACATGACAATTTTACATAGGCTTTGGAATTCAAATATTTGCATCTAACCATAAACATTGTATGTCACTGACAGCTTAGTCTTGATGTATCAGTTTACCCCATAATGCATATCAAAAGGGTCTCAACAGCTAGACACGCCACATTTTTTATTTTACGTTTTGATAAAAATCTTTGAGAAAAAAAATGACAAGAAATAAGGAAATAACATTTGAAGCAGAGAAGCAGTCCAATTATTATTTAGTACATGTTCTTTTTCACATTGATACAGTTTGGCCATTAATCATACCTCTGGATATATAAAGTTTTAATTGATATCATTAAAAATTTCGGCGCACCATGCAGTATAGGTCAAATGGCGCCGAAACAGGAAAGATGATTTTGGCAAAGCTCGGGTGTTACAAACTTTAAAGCAATACCAGGGGTAAAAACCATCTCATATGCTGGGGATAAAAGATGCAAATACTCCAGTTATTTGAACCCATTTAGTAACGTCCTACGATCACGCATGAATAAACACTGGCTGAATTTCTTATAGTGCCTCAACTATTAATAGCAACCCCTCAGCCACAAAGGGGCTTTTACATAAATAAAGAGATAGAGATATGACATTGTTAACATCAATGAAAAAGTCACAGAAAGTCATTGTTTTCATATTCAAAACTTTTGTATCTATTTGAAGAAGATATTGTTAGAAGAAGAAAATATTGTTTGTAGAAGATATTGTTTTTACCAGATATTGTTCTATCAAGATAGTCATCACTTATATAGTTACACCACGTTCATTTTTATTCTGTATTTTTTTTGTAGAAAAAGAGGTAACAATAGACGAAATAACTGATAAAACTGATAACACAAATATAAAACACAACCATTTACTTTAAGTTATTACTATGATTAGAGGACGACTAAAGTTTCTTGACAATTTCTTCAAGGTTGTATGAAAATGAAAAACGTTAACTCGCAGCTGATATGTCTCAAACTTTAGTAACGGTGTGGTAAGTTAATGAAATGTAATTTGCATGATGAAATGATGGTGTAATTCTACTTAATGTTAACAAAAGTTACATAAACCTCTCAAGATGATGGTAAAATGAAAATTAATGCGGGGTAACGCCCACGAATGTAAACTCTTTATAAATGTCTTATTTAAACAAATGACATTTATGTAAGTTTAGAAAATAAAAACATACAAAAGACCGGCTTTTTAATATTATGACAACTATAGAATTTGTGTTCAAATGTTAAGTTAGCCTTTTAAGAAAGATTTTTTTATCACTTATTTACCTTCATTTTTTACCATAATAAACAGTACAATCGTTCGTACTTTCATTCGAATTTTAATATTGTTCATTTGTTTGTTTCTTTCTATCTTTCTCTTGTTTCTTT
This sequence comes from Ruditapes philippinarum, assembly GCF_026571515.1. Taxonomy (NCBI): domain Eukaryota; kingdom Metazoa; phylum Mollusca; class Bivalvia; order Venerida; family Veneridae; genus Ruditapes; species Ruditapes philippinarum. The sequence goes on along the minus strand of NW_026864740.1, from coordinate 28,227 downwards.
CTTTATTTGTTTTGTTTCATTCTTTATATCTTTCTTTCTCTCGTTTCTTTCAATATTCTCTTTTCTTTCCGCATGTTTTTCTATCTATACTTTATATACTTATCATTTTCTTGTTTTTTACTTTTTCTTTCTTTCCTTTTCTTTCTATCTTCTTTTTTTCTTTCTCTCTCTCTTTCTTTCTTTCTTTCATATTCCGTTTTTATTTTTTTTATCATTTGTACATACATTCATGTTTATATAGCGGCACTCATATTCCATGTACATTAGTGTCATATTTCTGCATATACTGGTAATATATTATTTCAGGATATTTTCGTGTATAATTTCAGGATGTGACGGTCACGAGCGTGCCATAGAATGTCAGGATCATTCTGTCTGATATGCCTGTCCCTAATCGTCTCAGCAGGTAGGTTAAAATTTTCCCTTTCTATTCATTGCCTTTTGAGCCGTGTCACGACAAAACCAACATAATGGGTTTGCGACCAGCATGGATCCAGACCAGCCTGCGCATCCGCGCAGTCTGATCAGGATCCATGCTGTTCGTTTACAAACTCTATTACAAGTAGAGACACTGATAGCGAACAGCATGGATCCTGATCAGACTGCGCGAATGCTGGTCGCAAACCCATTGTGTTGGTTTTGTCATGACGCGGCTCATTTATTGCCTCCCTTAATAAGAAAGAAAGACATACAAAAACAACGATAATGGCATTGTGATCACGTATTACATGAAAATATGAAGCAAAAATTCCATTCTTTATCATTTTATTACATGCAATATGTAAACATATAAACGCTGCCCACTGAGCAAAAGTAATGGTTATGTGAAAAAAGTTTTACACAACCACTGTATTCTCAGTAGGGCTGAACAAAATAAATGGCGCGTCGTGCATGATATCAACAAAATAGCGTGGCTTACGTAATATCAATTGATGTAATTGCATTTAAATCGAAAATAAAATAAATTATTTTGTTTCAAAGCATGTCGCTTGTGTCAAAAAAACATCAAGGAAAAGACCCGATGTTTTATCATCACATAATTTACATCTTTAAATACAATGTTATGACTGAGAATAACTATTCAAGGATTCTTACTTTTGCCCTTTACCCATTATTTATATGTAATCGCGATTTCCGGTGTGTACCATTAGACCGTCTATTATCTTTTTCTGTGTTGGACGGTGCGGCATCCACTCCTGCTTTTTTTCTAGATAGCAAATAGAAACTGTGGAAAAAAAAGTTAAAACAATGTTGTTCAGTCATATCAAAGTAGTTGTCAAGTATCTAAAGGTATTTCGGTACTGATTGCGGTTTTACCATAATCTTAGTCATTTGTCATCAAGACAAAAATTATCGCCGGCTCATGTTGTAAATATTTCGAAAATTTGTACGTTTTGTTGAAAGTGTCTATAAAAAAGGAGAAAGCACAATAAAACTCGTATCTCACTATTTTCTAGTGTTTGAATGGCGATTATGACTACTGCGTAATTGTGATTAACTTAGTAATTAACAAGTTATATACTGAGGTTAATTGTCGTAGCATAAGAGGTCCGTCGTCGTTATAAATGTTATATAAACATACAAAAATTTATAAACATTATAATGGATGACGTTTGAAACAATAATCGTATAATTAACAAGACAAAAAGTAGTCCGAGCATTTTGGCGTATGAATATACTTTTATGTTAATAAGTGTATATCAAGTTCAATTTTATTTTTGATGATGTGAATCCTTCTTTAAAGTATTAGGTTTCATGTATTTAACATTTTATCTTTCTTTACGCATGCGCAGTAAAACGTCCGAGCCTTAAGTATTACTACGTCATCATTTTAATGGCACAATAAAATAGCTCATTTTCGTCCATCAAACATATTGACAAAATACCATTAGATTTACAACGTATCACATGCTCATCCATCATCGGAAGATGTCAACAGTAAGTTCAAAGTTTTATTCTTGCCCAGGTTTTCTGTGAACTTTATTGTTCAATAACGATAAGATAACGCCATTAAGTTGTCGATGGTTAATTGATGGAGTATCGCAGCCATTTTTTAGTATAAATAAACGAGACAAAGTTCATGGTGTTAATCATGTGGTGTTTAATTAAATGATATAAACAACGGTAGATCATGTTAATAGCTAGGTTATGAAATTCATCAAAAAACATACATGTATCAAATTGAATATATCATTTACGTTACTAATGTGAAAGGTGTTTCAACAAGTATATTCATTTGAATGTCCTGACTGTCCTTCGTTCTTTCTTTCTCATTCTCCGTACTGTTTCTACATATGCAAACAATGTATTGACAGATTTAAATCATTTAATTAGTTAGAAATAATTGTGAAGATACCTTGCATGGACCTCTTCCATAGAAGAGATGGTTTGGGTTTGGTGTAGTCAAGGTAATTGAAAGATCCTTACTTTTTTATTTGAATAACAATAGATTTAACCACACGCATTGACATGTGCTCTTTTGTTAACAAATATGTTGTGGTGAAATCCGTATTGCATCCATTTATCTGATAATTAGAATTAGACAGGTCAGGGATCTATGAATTGATTTCTACTTCCTTTACCGATATCTTACATATTTGGCGTGCAGTTATGCTGTGCATGGACATTTTCTCTTCGTGGATTTTAATAAGGTCGAAAAGTGAAATGTGCCACTGACGATATGATAACATTACTGTTCAAGCTGTTTAGGCTATGTCAATTTTAGTTTGCTTACAATACTGAAAATGCCATTCTAGCACTTAAGTCACAGCGTATTAAATCACAAAAAGAGAAAAATATTGTCAAATAGCAACAATTTTTTTATTCATTGTGCCGTGTGACGAAAAATGTTACCTCTTCTGTTAAAATGGATTCATCCTGTTTTAACTATGGAACAATCCATTATAAGAATACGGGATTTCAACGTAAAAATGCAAAGAAATGAGCTACAGTAGTGAGATGCTTGCTGACCTGGCTCTATACTGGTGACCAATCATTTCTGGACTGAACAGGTTAAATGTTAATATTTTTCGGACTGTTCAGTCACAAGGATAGATTCATTACTATGAATGATTACAGGTCAAAGTCTAGTTTTTGGGAAAGAAAATTAGTTATTTTGATTACTATTGTCAAACGCACAAAAACACTCACACGCACACATACTAGAATTTCGCTGTTGACAATTTTTGGTCACTTAACATAGTTCATTAGAAGTGTTATAGATACGAAAATAGATATTGACAAATATATTGACTACTGGTGTGTGTTCTACATATTAAAACTATGCGGAAACATTTGTATAAATACTGACAAATTAATGACATTTACACGTATATAGCCATATTACTCATTTGTGGTTAGAAATTTTCTTGTTATTTGCCACTTTCCTCCTTGCGAATTCTTGGCGGGCACTTCTTGTGTTACTGCGATTGTCCTAAAATAGATTTTAAAATATTGCGGTCCATATACGTAGAAAAAGTGTTGAAATATACAAAACTGGTTGCATAAAAATATGTTAAGAAATATGAATTATTACTATAGAGTTAAATTATAGAAACAGAGCACATGTTACATTCGCCACAACAGAAGTGGGACACATGCGCCCGGGGATTTAGAGGTATAAGTTCGAGCCCTTTTTAACGGTATCAGTTCCTTATGTTATAGACCTTAGGAATTTCTTTGAAGGTTTACTTTAATAAATGAGAGGTATTCTTTGAAGCACTGGCTTTAAGTTTGAAACAAATAACTCAAGTACATTAAAATGTTATTAAAGTGACATTGTGTCAATCCAAGAGTATAATAGAGTGAACAGATGAAAGTCAAAAAAAGTTTACATTTTTATATAATTCCGTTTAATTTTACAATTTATTTCGCATGAACGATAGATAAATAACGATGATCAAGGTTGTTTTTTTTTTTTTTTTTTTTTTTTTTCCTTTGAATTTACAGATAATGTTCAATTTATAAAAATGGGGGGCGTCTTTTTTTATTTTAGGCAGATTTAAATTTGTATCCTTAACATTTTATAATATCATCTATCTGTCGAACAACGTTATACAGTCAGTCATTTAAAATATAGAGTCAATTCAGCTCGACTTGGCGATGCAAAAATGGCGACTTGGCGATGCATAATGTAACATTAATGCTGTCGATTTCGGGAGCAAATGTTGTCGGGGTTTTTTTTAATAACATAAAAAGTTTAAAATAGAGAGAAACGTCAGGCGTTATGAAATTCAATTTAAAATTAGAATTCACGGTCGTCTTTTCAGTCGCATAAGCAAAAAAGGAAAAAGAAATGACAATTCAACAATAAACACAACAAAATGGAAGTAGAATTGGCGTACCGAGACAAGTCAAATGAACGTTTTATTAGTAAATGCATAAAATTACATATAATATATTCAAACTGTTTATGATATTATTAACTTGTACATAATTACCACTAATTATGATGAAAATTATTTTAATTTGGAGACTTGCTAAAATGAATGGATTGTTTAAATATTGTTGGTTGTTAGTGTTTTTGGCATTATAACCGGATGTTTCGGATGTTTTCCCGTATTTTATTGTTCCATTTTGTCAAGTCTGAAATGATGTTATATTAATCCTCCCATTATAGGCATATTATGCCTCGGAAATAAATTTTTTAACATCTTAAGAAAGGGCAAACATGGATTTTAAATGTTTAAAGATCCTGTATGTTGTAATTAAGGTTGATACCACACTTAAGTGAAAATTTATATATGTATATTTATGCTTCTAAAACAATTTTCAAACATCAAAGAATATGTGAAATATGTACTGCAAATATTTGTCCACATTACATATAATCATAAAAATATATGCATTCATTTCTTATTGAAATATTTGACTTTATAGAAAATAAATGTCTAATTACCTCTTTTTATTAACATAAAATGTAAAATTGGTAATATCTTTACAAATAATGCTTTTTGGAACTAACAATATTGATAAATCTTCATTTGAGCATTATATTTATTATATAAAACCATAAAAATGAGTTACAGATTCTTTAACTAATGGTTTAAAAGAATGTTAGATGCTTGTTAGCTGAAGAATGTAGCAACAAATGTGAAATAATTTGTTATAAAAGTAGCTGAATGTAAACAAAGCAGTGTTTGGACTTCCATAAAAATACCAATTCACTAAACAAAGCAGTGTTTGGACTTCCATACAAAATACTAATTCACTATAATTGTACTGATTGCAAAAAAGCAACAGATGAACAAGATGGTTCATTAAACTGGCCAATGAGTAGCTTCTTGGATACTATAAAAGTACATCAAAATTAAAAAGTTTTTGAGAAATAAAGAAAAAACATTTCTGAGGCATAATTGCATAAACACATTAAACTTTGAAAATGATACAAGCGAACGCACTTGTCATTAGCACAAAGTTGCCATATAACACTGAGAGGGAAAAAAACTATCTCAAATAGCACGAAATGTAGAGAGACTAAATAATCGAAACTATGGTCCAATGCCAAATACAAAGGTATTGTTTGGTTGGTTTAGAATAGAGAAACTTCGCTTTATGATGCCAAGAAGATATTGTTCCATGCGTTGATTGATTTTTTAATGTTAATGGAGCGTTGTTTTGAATATCACCGTCTTTTGACTAGCACCGACTGTGGAAGAATTAAACATTTCATGTGTCAATTAAAACTTTTGAAACATTCACACAAATAATCACATGAAACCATCAATGTGACACGTTTATGACTATCCATGTGAAAAGAGGCTTATGGTTCTAAATTTTAAGGTGCGTTGCCCAAAAATATTTTGTCATGTTTAACATTTGTCCCATTGAACAATGATAATCTTGTGGAGGCGTGGCCGAATGGTTGTCGCATCGGACAAGTGAGCTTAGTATTGCTGGCCACGTGGGTTCAAACCCCTGTGAGAGCCAACCCGTTGCTTCCTTGAGCAAAAAACATTACACTCATTGCTTAGTACTCTGATTCCAGGAACAGATCCGAGGGAGTGTTTCAAGAAGCTTTATAGCTTCCAAAACAGTCGACCTTAATACTATGTACTGATAGTAAATGATGAATAAGAAGTTAAAATTTTATATATCATTTTATTTGTTTAGTTGTTTCTGTACATTTAACAACTAAAATTCTTGATTTTCTCGTTTTAGTAGTCCCTAATGCATGGTGCCAAAATCATGATCAACAAAATTCGTCCCGGCAGCGGATAGTCGTGCCCGAGAATCTGGAGGTACAGACCATCAGTCCAGATGACCCCCGGGCCAAGTTAAAGGGCCTTTGTAGAGTCGGCTGGTCGTCGGGAACTATGAAAGACTTTTCTGGAAAAGAAATTCCAATCTGCTTGAAAATAAATCCAGATGCCCTGACGTGGTCAGAGGCGCAACAGACTTGCAGAAAAGATTATGGTTTTCTGATGAAGTTTGACTCCCACGCTACTATTAACAAGGCCGACCTGTTGTCTTCGGTGATAACAAAAGGTTCGTAAATCCGTATGACTAATACACAATTAGTATCGTTATTTAAGAAAGTATTTTCAAACTGTGAAAGATATCACTGAAACACCTATGTAAATAAAAAGTATTTAAGCAGTGAAGAAAAGAAAATACTATCATTTAAGAACTAGTATAAAGTAATACCTTTAATATGTTTAAATATCCTGTATGTTGTAATTAGGGTTGTTACCATACTTAAGTGAAATTTTATATATGTATATGATTATGCTTCTAAAACAATTTTCAAAAATCAAAGAATATGTAAAGTAATGTACTGCAAATATTTGTCACATTATAATTATGTAATCATTAAAATATATGAATTAATTTCTAATTGAAAAAAATGACTTAAGACTTTATAGAAAACAAATTTCTAATAACCTCCCTTTATTAACATGAAATGTAAATTCGGTAATATCTCTACAAATCATGCTTTTTGGAACTTACAATATCGATAAATCTTCATTTTAGCATTATATTTATGATATAAAACCAAAACAAAAATGAGTTACAGGATCTTTATCTTAGTGATGTAATAGCTGTATCAATTCTAGATATATAAACTTTCATTATTTGGAATGCCTTTGAGAAAACAAAATATCAAACGAACTTAAGAAGACAGTGGTGTTATTTTAAACATTTAACTTGTATAAACTTTATATTGTTTTAGATTCGTAATTAATATAATAATAAAACAGGAAGCATTGACAAGGTAATGGGAATTATAAGTAAAACAGTGTTCTTTCATTGGTTTTGCAGGTATTACTAAATTCTGGACAGGAATGCATACGGGAAACAATCATCTAATTTGGGATGATCTTATACCTAATCAAGTCCGGCCGAACAATAGGTAAGATATGGTGCATGCTTAATTTATATAACAAAACGGTTTTCACTCAGCCGATATTTTGCTCATTAGGTTCACTAAGTGCGATTTTTATTGCAGTTCATTTGGGTTATGTGCGTTGAATTCAAATTAAATTGAAAGTCATTGTCTTTCGATTACCGATTCACCGTCGCGACAGGGATTTGACGTTTAAAAAACAACAAAAGACTTATTCTATCTTAACGTTCAATTGGTACATTTCTACAATGTTTGCACAGTGTGCAATAATAAATCTTTTAACTTTGCCAGTAAGTCAATCTTTCTTCATTGAGAGGTATCTTATATAATATTTAAACATATTTTTCTCGAAATGGATCTGTACATTTCATGATTGTGGGATAAAAGAAGTTTCTTAAAGTCTCTTATGTAAATAAAATTTAAGAGAAAAATATTTACATAGTAACGGCAGAGTCCCTATTACTTCCGGTAGATTAATGGGTAATGCAAAGGGATACTAAATTTTCCCTATATTGGTTTCTTAGTGAGTTCATCTTTTCTTAAGGTCTTCTAACTTTTTAAGATACTAGTAAATCAGTAAATGCTAATGCTGTAATGTATTGTAAGTTCTTTAACAGATCTCGCTTTAAAGATCTGCCTTGTGTTGTCGGTGTTTATTTTGTACAAGTGTTAAAAACAATATGAAACCTTTTTCATGCACTGTTGTGTAATGGTTCTAGAAATATAACGTAAATATTTTCAAATTTAAATAAAACCTTTAAAAACGTCGATCCATTATTTTGATTTAGTCTTTTAGTAACAATTTGCACCGTTTTCATCTAAAGTGTAGAACAAAATGCATTCTAATACTGTATATATCAATAAAGGAATTTTTATAATAGATGTTCATCTATTTAATATTGTAATTTTCAACCAATCAGTGACGTTGAAATATTATCTTCATGGTAATCTCATTTCAGTGGTAATATAACAACAACGCACGAAAGACCTTGGACCTGGGACGACAGCCTTGTTCCTAACAGACAAGAGTATTGTGGTCAAATGAACGTTGAAACAGAAGATAAAAGGCGAAGAAAAAAGCGTTCAAGCGACGATGATTCAAACGACAATTTTCCAAATTTTGAATCCACTAATTTTCCAAATCTTTATGAAGGATTTACCGGATCAAATAGTGAGTTCCCACCAACCAGAGCATTTCAGACCATTTTAGCTCGAACTCAAATGTCTGACCAGCTAGCAGAGCTTCCTGAAGTTCTTGGACTCCAGAGCGAGCACCAAATTCCAGGTTCCGGTATCCCAGATGCAAATATCCAAAATGGAGGTCTCGCTACAGATATGCCATCATTTGGAACAACATCTAATTTCGAGCAACCAGATTTTGAAACAAATAACCAGTTTGGCAATAATGATTCTAACAATGGTGATACTTCAAACACTGACTCTAATGATAATCCGGATAGCAAACCTTTACTTACTGCTGTGAAAGATATAGCTGCTACAATCGGGTCAGGCGGTTTTCCTCCAGAACCTTCTCCTACAGAGGCTATGGAAAAACTTCGAGATCTACTAAAACAAAATGAAGAAAATATGAATTCCGATAATTCTGATTCCGCAGCGAAGTCTGATACACCTGACAACACGTTTGCAAGAGTTACCACTGTTGGCCCTCCCGTCACCATCAATGTAGGTGATGATAATAGACAAGACGATTTAAATGTTGACAAAGTAGACGACATCCCTAAAGTAGATTCTGTAGAGCTAAAAAACGTCCCCACCATCAATGTGCAGAAAAATGACAACGATGATAACTCAGCTAAAGTAGATGGAACAGACATAAAGGTAGCTGATATTATCGCTCCATTAATGGATGTAAGACCGCCAGAGACAATTGTTAAAACCGTTGAAGATATCATCGATGATAGTAAAGTTATCACTGACACTCCTACCGATGACATTAACAAAGGAATTGAAGCGGCCGATTCTAAAGATGATTCAAACTTGATTCCATCTCTGGGATTCGGAGATCTTGCTGATATTGTAACAAATAATGCTGTCAATGAAGGCATTAATCTAAATAATATGAAAGACAAAATTGATACAGTTAAAGACGTTATCGATGATTTACATGAGAATCAAGATACAATTATGAATGACAAACCACTCGTCAGTGAATCAATTGTCCCAGATGACATAGATAATATGAAGGACAAATTTGATAAAGTGAAAGACGTTATTGATGATTTAAATGAAAATCAAGATACAATCACGAATGAAAAAACACTCATAAGTGAAACAATTGTCCCTGATGATTTAGATAAGCCAATAATAGAAAATTTAAACACGTTAAATGAAGTTGATGATATTAATAACGTTTTGCCTGATATTGAAAATGTCGCTGATAGAACCTCAGACATAGTTTCTGAGATAGAAAATTCTCCTAGTGAAATAGTTGATATTGACAGTTTGAATGAACAAATAGATGATATGAACACAAATGACGGAAGTGACCGTGCAAAAGATAACTTAGATGATGTCGTTTTAGATATGCCTCCAATTGACATCAATAAAGATGAACCGGAAATTGAACCTGTAACAACTGATGACAGTGTATTTGAATCAATTCCAGATGATGTAAAGACAATTTTTGATGAAATAAATGACGATCTAGATAAACAAGAACCGACTGAACTCAGTGAGCTCAGAAATGATAATGAATTAAAAAATGACAAAGATATTCAGGAACTTGTTTCGGAAACGTTAGACATACCCGAGGAGAGTATGACTTCTATGGCCGGTCCGATCAACGATGAAACCAGAGAACAAGAGCAACAACCTGTGAATTCCGACTTTATCGACGATATTGTTAGCGATATTGACGATGATAAAGAATCTGGAACCACATTTGCACCTGAAGCAGATATGGAACCAAAGAAAGAAGATTACTTTGACGACATGAGTGAAAGACTTAAAATATCTGATGAAACAAACGAAGACTTGAAAAATAATTTTGCGTCTACCGAAAATCCTCTTGGGATTTTAAAAGAAACATTTGATGATTTACCAGATTATGATTCTCCATTTGATACTGAAAAAGATAAACATGAAGATACAGACTTCAATACTGATAAAGATATTGATACTGATACAGATTTCAATACTGATGGCATTGAAAATACTGATGACACGACAGGTGTTAGAGCTGATGATATGAAAGATGATGGACAGACAAAACGAGACTTTGATTGGTCGGAACTAGACAGAGATTTTAATGATCAAGAAACAGTAAACGGGAACGATGCGGTTGAAGTTGATAATAATGATGATTATTTAGATTCGGCGAGTCCTATGAATCCACACCAAGATGTAATTAATACGGATAATCAGGAGGATACTGACGGACTTTATGAAAAAGATTACGACATTAATGATCGAAATAGTGATAAATTTGAAAAAGATTTTGAAATAAATTATGACAACAATGACCTGTTTGAAAATAACGAACCCGAAAATAATAATAATGATGACATATCTGACAATTTTGAAAAGGAGAACGACGCCATTACAAATGATCAAGATATTAATGATAACGAACCAAACAAAAATGATAATGATATGAATGAGAATGAAACACTTGATGTGATTAATGTTGATACAGACGACAGATTAGAAACACCTGACAATGAACCCGATTTGGACGATGTAACGAAACTTCCTGATACTTATTATGAAGATAAAGAAGAACATGACCGTTTTGACGAAATCCCTGATCTGGCTGAAGATGTCGTGGAAGATGATCGCAAGACACTTTAAACCCCGTGCTAGAAAGTAAAGAAATGCAGCTAGCATCATGTGAAGTCAAACTTCCTTCAGTATGCTTCAGCTACGAAGTTGAGGTTATGGATAAAGGTATGTGTTTTATATTTCAATCTCAAGAGATCTCATAAAGTCGCTCAGTTTTGCGTTTTTTTTTTTTTCAAATTATATATTGTTTAAGCATGCACTCAACCTTTGACCTGCTGCATTTGGATTTGCCTTGCATTGAATTTGGATATACCATTTTGATGTTTAATGGATGTCAGTATTGAAATACAAAATATTGAGCTACCAACAGTATGGATACATGTCAGACATAATGGAATATCTAGCTATATACTAGTGGCAAAGACTTAACACTTTGAACTCCTAAGGCAACATTTTTGTTGCTTTGCATATACGATCTTAGAGACGATTGTTTCTAATAAATAAAACAATGAAAAGGTGAAATATGCTGAATGTTTTATTGGTTTATGAAAGATAAAAGTTTATAACAATTCGAGTTATACTTGTACTCGATTCTACATTTATATGTTTACTTTTGGGCTGATTTGTGTCATTTCGTATTTTCCCAGACGAAAACACTGGAATACGGCAAAGTAACCGCGGAGCGAAAGGCGAAAGAACAAAATTACAACAAAGTGATTACTTTTTAATCATATGAATTAGCTCGTACATTTACAGGGTTCAGAGATAATTTAATTTTTATGTTATTTAACAGCTTCTACATGTGACAATGGTTGGTATGGACACGTGTTGTTAGACACGTGCTATCAGATTCTAGATACGAGGCTGACTTATAGAGAGGCTGAACTAGAGTGTAAAACGAAAAACGCCAGACTGGTTTTGGCGGGTAGCGAGTTCGAGCGGAAATTTGTCCTCACTGCTGTGTCTAAAGATGGAAAATTATTCAGAGGTAAAGTAGGGCTATCTTTGACATTCTGAAGTTTATCCAAAAAATTTATTTTCGCTCATGACTGGATAAATTTAAAAAAAAACATACAGTTAATTAAATATTCACGTGCATTGTGATCGATATACTGAGATTTATCACGCTGTTAGATATGATTTATACACACAATGTTGAGATACGTACAGTTTTCACATTACAATCGCGGGGAGGGTAGAACGTCTTAAAGTACGAGTACTGTAACCCAACGAATATTCGCGACCAATTAATATTCGCTATATTCGCGGATGGCCACGAAGCGCGAATATTTGTTTGCGCGAATAAGTCCGCACGATTTCGCGAATAAATTGGAGAGATTTTTTTATTTTAGACGCTGTTCATGCAAAGCTACTTGACCGGATATATTCGTATTTTACGGGCACCTGTTAGGAAGTAATGAATTGTTATGAATAGTGCCATAAAGCAATAAAAACATAAACTAAGTAAACTACTACTATTTTATAAATATCAAAAGAACTCTATGTCAATATAGCAATCAAAATAAACATCCACATTTTAATACAGTTTATGAAATACTAGTAGGCCTATTGTCAATCACGTTCCGTATAGGGTACTAAACGGAGCATGTGTCAGTTTTAAGTTTCTTCATATTTACACTTCTATACTAAGTATATGCATACATAGTAAACATCCCTGCATTCTGAGAGTTTATTTTTTATCAACCACCCTTTTAACGACATGTTTAGAAATGAAGACGAACGATGCGTACATGTACATATATAGAGAAAAGGTAATTTGATCACCAAATTTCACTTTCACATACAATATTTAAGGGCTACGGAACGTACTGTTTAATTTTAAATGTAAAATAATTGATCTCAATTAAACGATTAATAAGCGAATAAAGTAATTTCACAGTCATTATCAACGTACTACTATTTCCTCTAAACAATTGTAACAAAACCGATCTGTTTCCTCTAAGTAATATACATTGTAGAATGTGAAAATAATTACTGATACATCACTAACATAATAAGATTTTGAAAAGAATAACATTTTATAAAAAAAAAATATTCATGTATCCCGCAAGTATATTGTATATTTGCATTACGATAATAATGAACCAACCCTTTGTTAGTTATGATTTCAAACTTTCACCATTTAGTTTGTATAATGGACGGAAGTGCAGTAAACGGGTAGCATAGACAAACAAGTACAAGTAAAAATGTTCTGGAATAAAAAAAATTCCGTTCTTTTAAATGCCTTAATAGCAGGGTGGTCTTAATTCAAGTTAATTGCGGTGTGGACTTTAGGTAGAGTTTCCACTGTAATTCGAATGTTTAGTAGGATTTGACTATCTTCAGGTGCCAAATTTTGGATGGAATCACCCACTGACAAAAAGAACTGTAATTATTTCGACGAGAGAGGTGTGGCAACAATGAGGAGTTGCAATACCCAACTGAATGTCGTCTGTGTCAAAGATGCCAAGTCGTTGTGTATGTAGTGTATTTTTTCTGTATCTATTTTAAGCTACGCGTCAGTACAGATATAAATTTTAGCAATATCGTGAATTAACAGTTTTGCTGTATCAATATTTTATTCATTTTGAATAGAAATAGCAACAAAATTTTTATAAAATTATATGTTATTTTTGTCCTCGATTCTTTCCAGAGCGTCCTATTCCTGTACAAATAAAAACTAGTACTGTTGCACTAAATTTGAACATGTCGTAAAATAGAAAACATTGTTTACATAATGCCAAGCATGTATGTGATTCTAACATTTTTTGTAAAACATCGGAAACACATATACAAGTTATGTCCGAAATCTGCAAAATCAACGAAATCATGGCGTCAGAAAAATGTGTCACGTGTTCAAATAAAGATGTTTACTTGTAATGTTGTGTTTCCACAGCTGTGTACACGGTCAACAACCAACCGTTCTACAACGAAGGCGTCACGGGCTACTACGACAGCGCAGGCGCACTGACGATGTTTTCGTCACGCAGGGGAGACAATAAGATTCCATGCGAGCTAACAAGCTCAGCATCCGAGTTTCCGGTTCTGTGGTTTAAAGACGGACTTCTTGTGGAAACAAAAGACACTTGTATGTATAAATGGCCTCATGACTTTGAAAGAAAAAACAAACAACTTGATTATATGCTTTACATAATATTAAATTTAGAATCTCACATTATATAAACTTGAAAATGCAAAACACATAGAGTTTCATAAATATTTATTTTATTTTGAGTAATGCGACTGATATATTATACGCGTGTGATATAACGGTGTAATTCATGACTTTTTTCCATTGGGATAAACTTAATGGAATGCGATTAACAGTATGCAGTATGGTCCAAAAAGAAAACCTGTGTCTGCTGTTAGGATCGGACACTATTCCTCCCTCTGATTTACCACCTATTCTAGTACTTAAAATATTACCATTTCAACAACAATGCCTAGCATTAACTTGTCTTTTTATCTTGTATTTCAAATATATAAAAACCGTCATTATTTTGGTTTTGTAAGAATTTGATCTACATTTGTTACCTCTTTGCTGAAAATGCATCGAACAAATGTTTATTTAGTAATTTTCGTGTCTATTAACACTTTCTTGAGAGAGAAGTGTTTGTCATTTTCGATGTAAACATATGTATTTTGTGACTTCAAAGAAATGCCCTGTGTTATGATAATCATTCACCGTAAATACAAATATATTAAGAAATTTCTCTTTTGTTAAGATTAAATGAGGAGAGAAAAGAGAAAAATTTTAAAGCTGCAATTCGGCTAAATTTAATATTGCATTACATTTGTTGCTTAGAGTCTAAACCTATTTCAGATGCAACAAAATGTTAAACATGTTTTAGTCCCAATGTAAAACATTCTTCATTTACAAATTTACATTTACAGTTTTGTTCATTTTGTCCCGCATTTTTTTAAAATGTGTCGCCTGATATTTAAGTGTTCTTTTAAGTACCGCATTCTTTTAGACTTGTCGCCTGATATCTTATATTCCTTTTTCCGACATGTTTACATATATTTCAGTATGTTCTGTTCTGTTATATTTCAGTAACCTTGTCACGCATATTTTTCAGATGTATCGCCAGATATATCGCTGTATCTTAGTACCGAATTAATTTCATCAATAAACATGGTGACTGACCGTAACCTAGCAACGCCTGCCCTTCAAGGTCAATATTGGTGTGAGGTCTGGGATCGACAGACACTGACCAGGAAAAGATCAAAACCATTTATTGTTCGATACTCAGGTATGGTTTAAACAGATTTAATTATTAGTTTACGATCATTGTTATTAAAGCCATGATCATATAAATCGATTCATGAGCTCCTTTTTGGCAAAGAATGACATCCGATTCCCACTCATTCATTATTTTAGACAACAAGGCATACAGTCAATTTTGAAAATTTAAAAAAGAAACATTTTAAGTTGTTCTGCATGTTTTTATCTTTATATTCACCGCCAATAGATGTAGTTAACTCCCTTGTTACAAGTATGCCAATTTTTATATACATTATATATGTATTTTAAAATAAAATCGAATTGAAAATGATTTTACAGGAAATCAGAGGTTTTTTTTACTGTTGCACTTGCCAATCTGTAGTACAGTTTAAACAAAATAAGCTTATATCTCTTGCAGACGTCATATCATTCCACGGTTCGATGGAGTTGTCGTCCTTTTCTCACAAAGACGAAATTCTGTTTAACATGATGAATCAGAAGTTCCCTCAACTTGTTGCCATAGAAACTGATATGAAGAAAGTGTTTAAAGACGTTTTACCAATGATACAAGCCCGTCTTCCCGATGTTGTTGATGTATTTACATACGTAGATGGAATTAGGTATGCCCTAGGAGCCGAGCATATACAATGATAATTAATTATAGTTGTATCATACTTAAATTGTTTGACATTTCTGTTAAAAGTGTACATAAAGCATACTCGTTGATTGGCTCATTTTTTTCTGGGTTTATTTATTGTTACGACAGAGAAAGGAATAACGATAGAAAAATAACATTCAGATGCTCGTATGTTTTTTTTTCTTCTGGGATTTCATATTGGAACGTGTTTTTATTTTTGTCTATGATACAAACGAGAAAGAACATTAAAACACTCAGCAATCTGATTTATACTCGGGGGTTATGGCCCCTCGTACAAATCAGATAGCCTCGTGTTGCAATGCTCTTTCTTTTACTTAAAGATAGTTCCTTGTGAATATTTTTTTGTCTTTTATCGTGAATAATTATGAATCTGAAATTGGCAAAGCACGCCCAAAGCTAATAAATTTCTATTTTTAGACACGCTCATCCCTGTCACTTTAGACTTTTCTTGATTGACATCTGTGTTTTATTCGGTTTAAGGATATCGTTGTAACATTAGTGCTGTATTTCCAAAAGTCAAAGAACCAGTGATGCTTTCTCAATACAATTGTACTGTGCTCCTCTTAGTTAACGGTACTTAACGCTTTGAAACCAGAAAGAAAACAACTAATGAAACTTATGGTACAATAATTGTCGTAAGCTATAACATATAGGGTATTTTCTACTGTATGGCACAAGGAAACAACAATATATTGGGTCAAAGTCAATTTTAATGGACCAAACGTAGAACATAAGTCTGCCATTTTGAAAAAAGTATGTCATTAATAAAATCGCGGTAATGATGTTACATTTCAGTTTTTTCATGTTTCAGTTAAAATTTCTGCATATTAATTTGCTTGATTTTAAATATTAAAATTACCCTTACTTTGTAACTCAAAATTTATTTTTTCAACAATCAAGAACATTTAGAAAATGATGATTGTTTCAGACATACGCACAAATTTAATGGACTATTGTTGCTTTTGGCAGAATTTGTAAAATGTTGTTCTGTTTTACGTAAAAATCTAGAGATTTAAAATATTTTGCACAAAAACTTTGTTGTATATGTGTATGAATAAAATATGTCAATTCTGACCAATTTTAGCACTGGTCACATGAAAATATGCCATTACCATGAAGTAAGTGATGTCAGACGCGGAATTAGTGATGTTGAGTATACCTACATAAATACAAAACTGTAACTCGAATTGTCGTTTGGAGTCCAGGAGAAATAAAGCTTGCAATATAATTGCTTTCAGCATTACATTTTCTTGTGAAAATATGTTCTTTTATGATATTATTATTAATTTATGAATGACTGGTATAAAGTAACAGCGAGATTCTATTTTTAACAACAGGTCAATACCGAACGTGATTGAGTACCACACATATTTCACGTTAAGCAGAAACTATGACACCATTGATGAAGATGTCGTGTACAATAGGCTAAAAGCCGTTCTCCGGTCAAAGCTCGGAAACCGGAATTACATGGCGGAACTTCCGGGTCATACACCACTATCGTCGTTCAGGACAATGTCACTGCAAAGCACTGGTAAAAAATATTAACAAGTTATTCAAATTCATTAAAAAAAACAACAAGTAATTGTTATAAGCAGGACAATATGAAAGACTAATTATGCTTAAAATAATTATTTTTTGTTCAAGTAAACAGCTAGAATGAGCTTTATTTAAAACATATAATCGGCTTAAGGTTTTTAAAGAAACAAAAGTCATATGAAAACAAAGAAGTAAAAGGACAAAGGGCATAAACTGATTTAAACAAATGCATCAAAAGACTGAATAAAATATCACTTTTAGATAATTTTGACTAAATAAAACATTGACCGATACTACACTAGCACATATTCATTAATTTGATTGAAAAAATCTATGAAACATCATCAACTACAAATAACAGTTAAAGAGTGGCGGTGTGGCCGAGTGGTTAACGCGTCTGACCAATGATTTAAGGATTGCTGACAGCGTGGGTTGAAACCCTATCAGTGGCAAGCCGTTGTTTCCTTGAGCAAGAAATTTTACATTCATTACTAAGCACTGGTTGGTTCCAGTTGTTTCAATAAGCTTATAGCTTCCAACACATTCGAACTACAAACTAACTACAGAAAAAAGGAAATGATATAAAAATATGTATTCTTTTACAGTGGCCTGTCCTGCTGCAACTTTGCAGACGACAAGAGATTTGTACGGCCACACGATCCCGAAGAGAGTTTTCTCTTTTCCAAAAGCTCTCCTTGGAGAATTTTCCAACAGTATTGATAAGTGTAGTAAGTAAATACTTTTATTATTTTCCAGCACAATTGAGTGTTTTTTTTTATATATATTTTAAACATTTTAAGAAATTTACAAACTGGACAGACGGAAAAGCTTTCCCAGGTATAACCTATATATTGTTCTGACTATTCGTTTATCATTGCCTTTTAACTCACATCAAGTTAAAAACTTTTTAAAACTTTAAAATATAAATTATATACAAAGTCAGCAAAACTTAAAATAAATCATAAAATGCTAGTTAATACCGTATAACAATGCAAAGACAGATAAATCAGGGCTCTTTATTTAACCCTTGTATAGATTCACTCCCTTTCTTTTTAGCCATTTACTGTTTTGTATGAAATCTTCTGAACATGAATGATCTCTTCTTGAATGAAATATGAGCCGCGTCACGACAAAACCAACATAATGGGTTTGCGACCAGCATGGATCCAGACCAGCCTGCGCATCCGTGCAGTCTGATCAGGATCCATGCTGTTCGCTTACAAACCCTATAACAAGTAGAGAAACTGATAGCGAACAGCATGGATCATGATCAGACTGCGCGGATGCGCAGGCTGGTCTGGACCATGCTGGTTGCAAACCCACTATGTTGGTTTTGTCGTGACGCGGCTCAAATATCCCTTTTGATCGCAGGCATTACAAACCGATTGCCTTCTGGTACTGCCCGTTGCCTTGGTGATTTCTACACCGGTGCTTACTGGGGAGAAGTTGTTGCGAACGAGTGTATTGAGGAAGCTGACCTTGACCAGTTTAACAACGAGATATGGGGAGCGTCTCCGTATACCGAAAAGCTTACTGAAATGGCACAAGTACGTGGTCATACAAAGTTAATGACAAGATCATATAGTCTTAGTTTTTTTTAGCTTATCTAACAAAACCTTTTCTAATTTTATGAAATTATGTCCTTTTGATCCCGTATTTTGATGTGTCAAGTCAATGATAACCAAACAAGGTGCAGTGGGCCTGGCTCTAAAATTGATGGGTGTGGTAATAAAGAATGGGTAGTTACAGATAATTCTTATGAAACGGTAATAATAAATGGATAATGTATAATTTTACATCAAATTTTCGAGGATAAGACTAGTGTTAACATCTGATACAATTTATATGATTGTTTGTTAAAAGAATAATACTGTGAACAATTAAAATTTTTATATCCGTCCAAAATGGAAACGACATCAAGTGGATTAAATGGTTTAAGATCACTGGTATAAAAACATAAATTATAATTGACATACATGTAAATGAAAAATGTTCTCTTTTAAACATAGGTAACGGTTGATTCGAGAAACGTAGAGAAACTTGTATCGGAAATGGCGAATATCGCCAAGGTGGCGCCAAAATTCACACCAACCGACATTAACAAAATAGCAGACGTTCTGGATCATACGACTCAAGTTCGTAATTTACCACAAAAAGTACGTATCGTTATCATTATCATGATATTAAATGTTGGCTATAAATGTATGGAATTCAAAATGCTATTTTGTTTACATTTTACCACAGTTACGACACATTATTGACATTCAGCGCTCCTACATCAAACATGCTCTAAATTCATTGTTTAAACATTTGAAATTTCTGAAAAATTAAAAAGTATGGATTCCTGAGGCAATATGTGCCTTTAAAAGGGAAATTTTCATTAAGTACTTAATATCATTTGTTGACATTTATAGAAAATTCGTTGTTTTTGTGTATTTGTTGTTGCTGTTGTTGTTGTTTTTGTTGGGTTTTTTTTTGTTACGATTTTTGTGTGCGTGTGTGTTATTTTTTTACACAATGTAAATGATTTAGTTTAAATGTGTCCCTAAAAAGCAGAAGATAGATCTGTGTTTATATACGGAATCCATGTCATGTCAACTTTTGACATTTTTATTTGTCAAACGCAAGAACTGGTTTCTTATTATTTTATATTTCCTTCGGTACCATTCATTCAAATACTTAAGATTGAATACTGCTTAAGCCGGTGCCAGAAGGCATGGATAATGTAGCGCCTTTCATTATATTTCATGAATCAACTCATTCAAATCGAGTCTGCAGTTATCATCTTTTCATTGTTGTTTTCATATTTCTTCAGGGATCTATATCTAAAAAATAGCTCATGTTGGGATGAAAGCTCGACTGACAAACAGGCGATGTTTTATTTGGGCTAAACGGGATACCGTATTAATGTACATGTATATAAATTATTTTATTATTTAGGTTGGAGAGGATGTGTTGAGGACAGTTGATCGTTTAATGGAGAGAAGTGAGAAGGAGTCGCACGTGGCTAACGTAGAGACTAAAGCTGCTAACAGGTTTGAAGCAAATATTAAATGTTCAATATCCATTATTATAAAATTCATCTTGACAGAAATATTTTCCTGTTTTCTTGTTTTGTTT
The DNA here is from genome assembly GCF_026571515.1 of Ruditapes philippinarum. Taxonomy (NCBI): domain Eukaryota; kingdom Metazoa; phylum Mollusca; class Bivalvia; order Venerida; family Veneridae; genus Ruditapes; species Ruditapes philippinarum. Next base: position 7,602 of record NW_026864740.1, on the reverse strand, counting down.
TTTTCTCGTGTAAACAATAAATAAATATTAAAGTACGTAAATAAATCACGTAACTGAACAAACAAATACAAGACGTCTTCTTTAACATTATATTTATTCCAGTATTTTCTCTCCTATATAAAGCAATGATTTTAATCATTTTATTTCCAATAGGATAATAAAATCTTTAGAGAGATATGCGGAGAATGCGGACATTGGCACAAAAGATCAAATGCGATTTGTTTCCGATAACGTCGTGGTCGAGATCTGGAACCTCAACCCGACACTAAAACCGGTCATTGGTTTGGCCGCCGAGAGCCATGGAGCCGGTTTAGACAAGCCATTTAAGACCGAGAGTATTGCCACAGTTTACAACAAATCACATCTATATGACGCAAACGTAGACGCCGCCATTGAACTTCCGGCGGAAGTGTTTGGCATGAAGGAGAAAGGTATTTTAATTTTTATTCTAAAGAATAACGCTTTGTTTCTTATCATAAACAATTTATTTGCGTGACTGAAAGTGTTCTGCCTTTTTAGTACCCTAAAAAGTGTTATCGAAAAGCAGATACATGTACTTATAACTATCAAGTGATCCATGTTTTTTATTATCATTACGTGAATCTGTGAGCATGGTCTATTAATCAGCATTAGCCTATACTAGAAAACTGTTTTTATAATTTCATTTCCTAGAATTAAGTTTTATTTCTTCTCCTTTTAAGGTGGTATGACAAGTAATCGTCTTACCATGATGGTATTCCGAAAGAACAAATTGTTCGAAGCTGCAATTACAGACGGTGGCCGAAAAATGAATCCATCCGAACAACAACTTACTAATCTCAACAGTTACGTCATTTCCGCTAGCATTGCAGGGAAAAAGTTACAAGACCTTAATGAAAAAGTCAAAACTATCTTCAAGCCAATCAAGGTGAGTTAACACCATTTTTTATAATTTAAAAGGAAAATGAGAATTCAGTGAATTGATAATGAAGTTTTTTTTCTTTGTTTCATTTTACCGCCTTTTACTATATCAATAGGTGTCGGATAAAAAATCTGTAATATGGATATTACTCAAATTTTCACTATATGTTTATTATAACGTCTAATTTTACGATACATGTATAATTATGCTTTTACTTTAAAATGTGTTACTAAAAATAGATGCACACATGCACTCATAGACATCAAAATCATGGACCACTGACACAATTATATTAAAATGTTGTATTTAATTGTTATAATATAATGCTCCTCAACAATGTCGACTACCAAATAAATATTCTAGAATGTTGAAAGCGGAAGTCGCTGTGTATGGTGGGATTTTGACATGAATAATTTCAAGGGAGGCTGGTCTAACAAAGGTTGTGTATACGACGGTAAAGTGAATGGTCGGGACGTGTGCCTGTGTGATCATCTTACAAACTTTGCTGTTCTCATTGTGAGTATTGCTTTCCTATGACAATAACTTTGTAAGACATTTTATAGTTCATAGGCAATGCTCATTATAATACACGTAATTCATTTGATTAGATTGTATTACTTAGTTAAAGACCCATTGTGCCTCAGACATGTTATAATTTTAATTTCTAAGTTGCCATAAACACGAACTGTCTGTTGCTACTTTAGCTCTGTTGGCAATGGAAATAATTATAGTGAATAGGTATCTTGTATGAAAGTCAAAATACTACTTTGTTTACATTTTGCTATCTTTACAACACATTGCTGCACATTCAGTGCTACTTTCTTCAGTTGTTTAAGTTATCATCTAAAGTGCTCTCAATCTATTATTTACACATTATTGAACACATGTTTGACATTTCAAAAGAATTAAACTATTTTTAGTCATAATGTGCATTTTAACACTATTTGCGTTTGATTGTAAAGAAATCTTGTAGTTTATTTGAACCATTCTCCAGTCCGCTTTCTCGAACTTATCAGTATTTGATTCATGTGATGAAACTTGGCCGCCACCCTGTAAGGACTGGAAGCCATGTAGATGTAGTGAGGCATATAACTTAATCATTAGGCCACAGCTCCTCCAATTTTTTTAATTAACTTTCTTAATATTCAAATATAATTGTGTGGTTTATATCATGCCTTATAACATCAAACAGTCTTAAAAATCTTCTGAATATTTTATATGAATTATATCACAAAAACTTAGAAATAAACGATTGCATAAGGTATGGTCTAAAATGCGGACTATTTATTTTCAGGATTTCTACGGCCAGGCTAAACCAATACCCGACCACCACGAATTATCTCTCAGTATCATCACAGTGCTCGGTCTTAGTTGTTCAATCCTTGGGTTATCTCTTACCATTATTTCTTACGTTTTCTTTAGGTAAGTAAATTGTTTTCACATTTAAGATTTGACTGTAAAGAATTTTCAGAAGTTGAGCTAACGAACTAAGAGCAAAAACATGAAGACTGAAGGATGCTTACGGTGATCCGTATTAAATAATATTTGTGAAAAGCGCAATTACAGGGTATTGCACCACTGCAACATCAGTATTATTGCACTTACAACGTCAATGTGCATTTTTTATCGAAATCAATGTATACGGAACTTTAGAACTTATAAATCCATTTATGTGGTCATATATATTCCCAGAAGTTAGAGTAATAATAATGGTGACTATATATTTTCAGTACAAAAGAATATATCTTGTTTCAAGAATATGTCTTGTTTTAAACTTGTCTTTGTCTTGTAGAAAACTTCGTCAAGGTCGCGCCCAGCAGTGCTTGTTCAACCTGTCCTTATCACTGCTCCTGTCAATGCTGGTATTCCTGGTCGGAATTAAACAAACACACAGTTACTTTGGCTGTATAACTGTAGCCGTGCTTCTTCATTACCTCATTCTGGTCTCGTTCATGTGGATGTTGATGGAAGCAATACTGCAATACCTTACATTTGTCAAGATACTAGGAACCTATATTACGCGATTTACGTTGAAGACTGTACTTCCGGCCTGGGGTAAGAATTAGAATGTGAACTTCCATTTCAATTTTTTTGCAATATCACATTGCAATAAGAACATAAAATGTTTAATTTTAATTTGTCTTATATGAGCATTGTTTCTTTTTCATGGAAAAGACAAATGTAACAAGTATTAAGTGATGGGTGGCGGCTGCAAAATATCGCCCAGAATTTGATGGGTGGCGGCTGTAAAATATCGCCCAGATCTTTATCATCGTCGTTAATACTTCTAAATATACAATAATATTGATTACCGCCTACACATGTTCATAAGAAGCATGTTCCTATTCATGGCTTAATATTTGAAGGCCCATTTTGCCTCAGAAATGCTATCTCAAAAACTTTTCTAGTTTTGAGATCTTGTTAAAGTTTCCAAAAAATATACTCATTTGCCCTATACATTAACTGTTGTATGCCTCTTTTGCTCTGTTGGCAATTGGTGTGATTATATAGTGAGTTAGTATTTGGTCAGGAAGTCAAAATACTACATTGTTTACATTTTGTTACCTTTTGAAAATACTACACATTTTTAATCGTTCTACGCTACTTTCTTCAGTTGTTAAACATCTAATTGCTCTTAACCCATTATTAGTCCCCTACCGGTTTACCGGAGGGGACTTTAGGTTTACCCTCCGTCCGTCTGTCCGTCTGTCCGCACTTACAGGACAGTAATTATGTGGCTAGAGGGACAATAGGTAAGTGTTCTTTCTCTGATGTCATTCATTCAATAATGCTTTTATGTGGCTATTTTCTTTTGTGTGGCTAAAAAGAACATTAGAGAGAACAATAGAGTAGCCACATTATTACTCTCCTGTTAGAACGTCAGTCCGTCCGTCAGTCTGTCCACAAAACTGGATCCCGCGATAACGCAAAAAGTACTGAAAATATTTTAATGAAACTTGATATATGGATAGATGGCAGTATGGAGATTATGCACGTCTTTTTCTTTTCTTCCTATGTTGAAAATTCTGGTTGCTATGGCATCAAATAGACTGAAAATATGGCAAATTTTACACATAACCTGGATCCCGCGATAACACAAAAAGTACTGAAAATATTTTTATGAAACTTGATATATGGATAGATGGCAGTATGGAAATTATGCACATCCTTTTCTTATTTTCCTATGTTGAAAATTCTGATTGCTATGGCAACAAATAGACTGAATTTCAAGATTTCTGATTCTAGTTTTTAAGTTTTTTCACTATAAGTTCTTTATTTCTTAAGGTATTTTCTTCAAACTTTAAATATAAGTTGCTAGTCATCAACCACATCATATGTGACAAGGTTTACAACTCTAGCACAAAATTTATCAGAATTACCTCCCTTGAACTTTTCATGAAAAAAACATTGTTTTTTTTAATAACTTCTTTTTTTCTGAATGTATCTACTTCAAACTTCATATAAATGTTTCTTATTAACACTCAACATTTGTGAGTGTTCAATACTCTAGCAAGACTATTTCCAGAATTATGCCCCTTTTGAACTTAGACTTTTTTTTTTTGAGAAATTGGTAATTTTTACTCCAACTTCTTCAATCATGATAGGATTTTCTTCAAACTCCCACATCATAATAATATGACAAGGTTTATAAATCTAGCATCCATATTTCCAGAATTATCTCCTCCTTAAACTTTTAATTTTTCCTATTCGTTCTTTTAACTTTCATTTACTTCAAATTCAAAATAAACATTCAATATTCATACAGTAAAGACTGTCTTAGCGACCCCCTGTATATAGCGACCATAGTTAGGTGCGCCGAACAGTATTTACTATATAAATGGTCTGTATGTAGCGACTCCCTGTCTAGTCCGTACAACGACCATGATTTAGTCACCCGTTACGGTATTTGAGCCGTGAACAGCGACTTTTGCAAGGGGAGCATGGCTTGAACTAGGTGACGACTTGGCGAAGAAGTCGCCTTCGGATCAGCGACTTTGCTTCAGTCGCCCGATTTTTATAATTTTCCGTCATACTTATTTACGCCGCTAGGTCTGTTAATAATTTGTTTACCTCTCAATTACAACCAATTACCTTTAATCCGCTAATTAAGAACGCGTGTCAACATCAACAAAGTTCAATACACGCCGCAAGGCAAGAGTTCACAATGTTTATCTATCTCATTACGTATTCATGATTGACGAATCAGAACGCGCGTTGTATCAACGGCAGTTTGCATTGACCAATCGGCGACACGCTAATACACTGTGGCTGTTTGTTGACAATTACACAATATGGCGACAAATTCAATCAATTTTCGCCGATAAAATGATTAAAGACACATGCATATACATAATTGCTGCGGTGTTTTGGCGAGTAAAGATAAACAATGCCAAACGTCTTAAAGGTGTGGTTATGTTTGAAACCTCGATTGTTAATTTTTTTCGGAGCACTTATCTGGAAATTATGTGGAGATTTGTTTTATTAATACATTGAACTCCGTAAAGTAAACAGGTTGATTATACAAAATTAAATGTCTCTACAGTAACATCTCATTAGTAAAATTGAAATTAAACATTTTTTTACAAACAGATTTATCAATATAAATTACATTTTAATGAATATGTAACTTTTAGATACTAATGTTATGGTGTAGTTTATAATCTTAACCAATTATACATGCAATTTTAACTTAAACCCTTAGTATGGTACTATCCTGCTTTTCAACAAAATATTGGTATGATATGTTCATATATCCGAATTATATAGAGACTGTCCACAGTGACTCCCTGTCTATAATGACCTTTTTTCTTTTCTCCCATCGAAGGTCACTGTAAACAGTCTTTACTGTACCTTCATTACTAATTGTTCTTTGTTACACTCACATCATGTATGACATCGTTATCTCCTTTTTAAAAATTTTGCTTTTAAAAATGTTATATTTTGATAACAGGGATGTTTAAAAAATAACTTTAGAGTGTCCTTCAGTCCGTCTGTCTGTCTGTACATAAAAACTGTTTCCTGTGATCACTTTTAAAGAACTTTTTCAACAAATTTACTTAAAATAGAAACATAAGTGAATGGCCAATGGCCCCTCAGAATGTTGCTTGGGCCCTTGCCGGTAGGGGACTTATGGATTGCTTGCAATACTATGATAATTGCTTGTTAAAACAGAACTAAACACATGTTTGACATTTCTAAAGAATTTCTAATTGATTTCTTAGTCATAATTGCCTATAATCAAAGTTATTTTCTCTACTTTCAACGTTATTTTACAGTTTGTTTATTTTCATCACCTTGCTTCTTTGACACTAATGTGATTAAAATTGTTCCATTCTTTATCGTCTTGTACATTAATAGAATAATACTTAAAGGCCCATTATGCCTAAGAAATGCTATTATTCTTATTTCTTAAAACCTTTTAATTTTTGTTGTTTTGTTGTAAGAGTTTCCAAACAGTTACTCATTTGCTAACTAGCTGAACTATCTTTTGCTTTGTACAGTTATAGTGTTTAAATATTTTGTATGGAAGACAAAAAAACTAATTTGTTTACATTTTGCTATTATTTTGACACATAATTTCACATTGAGCTCTACTTCCTACAGGTGATCAGCATCTAACTTGTCCTAAAATCTTTATTTGAGCCTCGTCACGACAAAACCAACATAGTGCGTTTGCGACCAGCATGGATCTAGACCAGCCTGCGCATCCGCGCAGTCTGATCAGGATCCATGCTGTTCGCTTACCAACCCTATTACATGTAGGGACAGCATGGATCCTGATCAGACGCAAACGCACTATGTTGGTTTTGTCGTGACGAGGCTCATATTTGCCTTTTCTAAAAAACGGAAAAATATTCGTTTCTGAGGCATAATGTGCCTTAGAGTAATATTTTTATATGATTTTGTTTTAAAGGATTGCCGTTTGATACCGTCGTTGCTGTCCTTGGCGTAGATTACACCCTCTACAAGGGTGGACCAAATTAGTAGGTTTTTTAATCAACTGTATATGCACGAGAGGTAACGAGGTTTAGCATGAAAAAAGGACTATATTATATACATTTACATGGTTTTGGTTCAGTCTTGTAATTTTGTAGGTCTTGGTGGCGGTTTTGCATAAAATGGTGAAATTATTTACTATGGCGCTTTGTACTTCTTTGGTTCGGGCAATGTTCCAGCCTTTAATACTCACGTTAAGTATACTGTAGCTTGTTTTGGAAGAAAATTAAATTTGAATTGCTTTGAATTATATAATCTTGTATGACGTAGAGACAGACTAAAGTAGATCATACAATATATGTGTATACATTTGTATATGTATATGACGTACCTTTGTAGGAATTCAGAGCATTGCTGTTTTCCTTCTTTGATACCGTATAAATATTTAACATTTATGGTTTTGATTATTTTTTTATTTCAATATTTTTTAAAAGACGATTAAGGTAAAGGAAAGGAAGCTTGTTTTTGCATGCGCTACAGGAAATACGTTTTTATATGTGTTGTTCGGCTTTAACTCACTACAGTGTTGGAGCAATACCTATAGGCATTTGCAGAAATAATGATCCACATCCTGGAAAAAAAAAATTGTTTTTTCAGCCCATTAGCTTACATTTTTCGTTCATGATCGTAAATATATCGGTGTGAAGAGATTAAAAAAAACATTTTTAAAGAATTACACGGTTTCGGACTTTTTTTTTCCTCCT
>NW_026864739.1:0-22109 GCF_026571515.1 Ruditapes philippinarum | reverse complement strand
TAAAAGGGCAATCATTTTTGGTCCCCCTTTGGCAAAAATACCCTGCGAATAATATCTGCATTCCTTTTTCCCTTTACCGTACAATGTCACAACACAACCCTTTAAATATCGCAATTTTTTAATTTCAGATTTTCTTATTAATACAATTAAAGAGAATCTGGAACTGTTAATAAAGAGCGACAACTCTTTGTCCCTTTCGTACGAGAAGGGGGGGAACCCTGGGTGTCGTGTATTGCTTCGCACCACCCCTTTTCACTTTCCTTTGGTTTTTCAGCAGTTTTAAAGGTCCAGTACTTTAACCCAGTAGTCAATGGTACACAATTCTTTCGATCGTTTGGCGGCATTTCGAAGTTTCCCAACCCAAAATTTCTATTGTACGTTTTTTTTTTATCTGCCTTTTCATGCCTATTAAGGTAGCATATGCCCTTTTAAATTTATCACAGCGTACACTCCATCGTCCACATGACTTCCGCTTGCGAAAGCAAATTACATCGTAAACGCGGGACAAGGCTGAAAAAAAGACATGGTAAAACTGTTAAAATTAAATAAATCATCGGATTTTTTTACTTATATGTGTGGAACTTGACCCTAAACTAAATTATTTCATTAATCCAATTTTCAATGGGTTTAAAAATATTTTTTAGAACAAAAAATCTCAGAGATTTTCCCGAAAAAATTTTCCAAAAATGTTTTGCAAACGAAGATTTCAAAGCTTTTAAACCTAATATTTGAACAAATAAATTTTTGATGCTATCTAGAATTATTTCTAAGCAACCCAAAAAAATTAAAACAATGTTATTTGTAAACGTCGGTTGCGAAATATTGACAATAAATTAGAAACTGTTGATGTTCCCTCACTGTTACGGTTGGGCTTCCTACCTCACTGTTTAACGGTTGCTTATGAGGACTTTGAAAAAAAACTGTACGGTTGCCCTTGGGAGAGGGCAAGCTACAAGTTTTTTTACCAATTTAAAAAACACAATTCTTAAAGTTGGCCCATTTTAAAAGGTTTAATTAGGCTAGGCATTTTTAGCCAAAAATAAGACCCAACTAAAACAAATTCCTTCAGGAAAGATATTTGGGCATATTTATGTATTACTAATATTGTGTTGTACAGGAAAAAAAGTCCTCAAAAAAATTCGAAGTATAAAATGCCTAAAAATGTTCATGTTTTTGAAATCATTTGTGTTTTTCAAATTTAGAAAAATCTGTGAAATTAAAATAACCCCAGTTTCTACTCAAAATTTGGTCATTAACCCAAAGTAACCACATTAAATACTGTAAATACACAAAATTTGCTTTATTTAATCTAAAACACTTAACCAATGTTCATTAAATTTCAAAAAGTGCAACACTGCATAATCTATAACATCATCATTTAGACTGGTTAAATAAAACATTGTAAACCCCACCCACTAATGATAAAATTTTTTTTTTTTTAACTTTAAAGTCAGATTCCATTAAATATTTCTTACAAATTAGCTTCACGAAAAATAAAGTTTGTGTATGAATCTTATCTAAATTCTATTTAAATTTAAAAAATTTGCAAATACATTTTTACACGAATAATTATTATTTATAACATTGTATTTGCAATTTCTGTTCTGAAAATTTCATCCTTCAAGTTAAATATCCTTACCAATGCTAAAATTGCACTTCCCTTTACCATGGAATTTTTTTGTTGAAAAAAAATTATTTGTTTTAAAAAGGACATTTTAAAATAAATCTTCTGAATGGTTAAGACACTGAAAAAACACAATGTTTTTCATCATTTTTGTCATACGAGCCCGACTATCCATATTAGTATGACAACGCTACACATGTATATATACATATTTTGCCCTGCCACTTGTTCAATGCTGAAGTTTTAGCTCCACTTTTTCGGCCGGGGTGCTGTTGAAACCTTTAGCCTGCCCTTTTCACAGAAAACACGTTGTTTCGCATCTGTAAAATTGTTTACAACATAATATGATAAATAAAAATGCGAACTATGCATTCTGCTTTTTAAAATAAAACAATTTTATGTCAAACTGAAAATGTAGCAAGATAGGATTGTGTTTATTATTTTTATATTGAATTATCTACTACAAATAATTCATACATTAATGAGGCACGTTTAGCTCAGCAAAAACGTGCCTCAGCTTTCTTTTTCAGAAAATATGTTTCATGTTATATTGTTATAACAAATTTAGAGCGTGTAAATTGCCTATCGGCTGAAAGAAGCGCTGACTGTGAAACTCATCATAATGTGCCATAATTTTTATAAGTAGGAAATTTACTCTGCACAAAACAGCACCTTATACTTTCATACAGATAACTAAATTAGAAGTTTTGGTCGAGTGTTTTAAGGTCACTGAAACTTCAAAACACTTGCTTTCTTACGGTGTTAACGAAGTAGGTTCCAGTCCTGCCTTGGCTTTTTGGAATTCTATTATCTGACATAGCTATCCCAAACTAGCTTATAGAATATTGGTGGTTCTACGTGCTAAAACAAATACCTATGTCACACTTTTTCCTTCACCAGTAAAGCTTGAAAGTTATTTTATGACCTGTAAAGTGTCGATGTGACATAAAACCAAAAATCAAAATCTCTGATCTTAGTAATTCCGAGAATGTAGGAAAACTGCAGTTTTTTTGGACACTTAAAATAAAACACTTTTAAAAGAAAAACCATTTAGCTTTTACAAATGTGAATTCCCTTTAGAAAGATTATCTATGCAGTAGTACACAAAAATTGAATCTGGTACAGTGTATTAAAAATATAGAGGGTTTTTCATTGATTTACCTCAGAAAATGCTGGGATCTTTTTCAAAACAGAGCCCATTTTTAGCTTCTCCTAACTTGGAAATATGGAAAAGCTCTTGCCACATCCAATCAACGGATTGATTTATGTTCGCCAAAATATAAAAGGCTGGACTCTCGCTTAATATTGTTCTTCTGCAATCATTCATCCGATACTATGTTTAGCCTTCCTCTTGAAAAATAAGATATATAAAGTCCATAAAAACATTTATCAAAAAGATATTAAAAAGAAATAGTATTGAAATGATATAATAGGAATCGCCTAAGAAAATGTTTGGTATGAGCAAACTATTTTGTATGTGCATTTATTATAATCATGCTGTAAAAAATGATGTAAATTTGTGTTGATATATCAATTTCTGTTAATTATAAACAAACCTGAAAGACACCCAATTGTTTTTTTTCATTCATTCAATAAGATATATTCTATGTATACTCTCAAATCCCATTACCCCCTTGTGTAGAAGTCACGTGTCTATCCATCTTCTAACAAATTATGCAATAACTGTTCTATAAATGCTGACAACAACAGGGAAAACATTACTTAAAATATACATACAACTGGCACTGGTATCATAAGGGTAGATTATCAAGCTACACAAACATTTAGAAAGAAAACAATTTTGAAGCGATTTAAAATATTTGGTTAATAAGAATAAAAATGGTTTAGGGATCGGAAAAAAGATATGATTTATAAAATTTCTATTCAAAAATGCAATTTTGAAGTCTGGTTTCTTTAAACCTCATTTTTTTATTTTTCTTTCGAATTTATGTATCTTAGTATTTAAGTTAAATTTTGTGTTTTTTTAAACCCATTTTTTGGTTTTAAGTGGAAAATCTATTTGCATTTTGACATTAGACTATTAAAGCTTATCCCAAATTGTTCTAGGAATGATTAGAATAAAAAATAAGTTAAAACATTAGATATTAAAACTTTGTTAAAGGGGAAACAGAACAGGAATTTTATTTTTGGATTCGTACATTAGTGCATCATCACTACAATATATAAATACACAATTGTAAAGATTTGTCACGTTAACAAATAATATAGGATTTAATATATAGTAAAAGCTGGAAAATAAACAATAATGGATTAAGAGAATATTATAACCACTTATAAAACATTTTTGTTACGCAGAGTATACAACAAATCAATCGAATTTTCAGTATAAATTTGTAACAAAATATCAAAATGCAGTTGTAAGTACTAACAATAATGTTCCTGATTTTAATCGATTCTCTCAAATATTTAGCTAGATTAGTAAGTATAATTTTATTATTAGAAGAAATCAGTTCAATAAATTTACACATTAATGGACATTTTTAATAATATCGTTTCACATATTTTTTTTTCCTTATGTCAACATAGCATGGGCATATCAAAACAATGATATTCGTCTTCTAAATCCATAGTACTACAACATTAACAATATCTTTCACTCCTTGGGATTCTATTTTGACCATATCTACCCGTTTGTACTCTTAGTATATGTGCAGACATTCTAATTATTGTGATGTAAAATCTAAGATCCTTTGGTAATATGTTAAGATAATTTTACGAATGAATATAATTCTTTATAATTTTTATAAAGTTCTAAAACAGAATTATTTTCTAGAGATGAATACCATTTTTGTATATAATTATCAATATAACTTGTTTAAATATTGTTGGAAATAATTTACTATCTACGATATTATTTTCAAAATAGTATTCTTATAAACCATATATATCTAGCATTTCTTTAACATTTGATACCCAGTTTTTTTTACCTAATTATAACAATCAGATAAACTTAATTCATATGTTTTCCGTAAAATTATATTGTCAGTATTTATCAATTTGCACCAAAACTTAATTATTCTTACGTATCGATTTATATACAATGGGTAACGGCCGAGTTTGCCGTATATACGAACATTGCTTGTATTGGCTCTAACATTTAAAATTCTTTTACAATATTTCAAGTGAATATGCTCAATTATCTTTTGATTTGCTATAACCCCATACTCTCAGATGCATATGATATGATTGAGCCTACAAAAGAATCAAATAATTGGCATAATAATTTGGGATTTAAATCCATGACTTCTGTTTAGAAGTAAAAGTAATGTATATAGTTCCAGTAACAACTTCCTCATTAATAGGTAATAGTTTTAGCTTGATTACACCCTATTGGATATGCTGTCTATTTTTCATATAACATGCTGGAATATTATAATTTCGCTTAGAAATACATATGTATTACAAAATACGTTTGTTTACATCAAGTTAACATATTATTTGATTTAATTATGATTTCCACAATTCATAAAACATGCCAACTCTTTGAAAAAAGTCAAATCTAACATTTTAAAAATATCCCTAGATTTTCGTGATTTTGATCACAACACGCATCCGTAGCAAAGAAAAATTTACATAACTTGTGCATATACATATTTTAAATACCTTGTAAGATGTGTGGTTAATTCAGTGTCATTTTAGATAATTGTACAAAAGAAAACAATGTAGAACAGTGAGTAAAAGATAAACTCTTTTTTAATGATTACTTTATGCAAAATTGTGTTTAAAATCGCGAAATTATATGACACATTTTGTCATCTGCATAATCGATTGATTGGTGGTCAATTGTATCTATCTACTGACATATTTTTCCCCTAAAATTTATACAGAAGAATATAAAAATGACTAAAATTACTCACCTTTGCACTAGGAATGCTGATATTGAAGTTATTCAGATCTTTCAACGAAAATATAATAAGCGTGACGTCACCGAACGTGCATAACATTAAAGTATGGTGTAATTTAAGAGACACATTTAAATATCGATTTTTACTAAATCTTTATGATCGATTGCATTCACCATGCATTTAAACCATAAAAAATAATATGTTGGTTTAATAACAAATGTATGTCAAACTTTGTGATGGTAAATTGCGACTCTAATAATTATATACTTAAAGTGATTGAATTTAATTGCAGTTAACATATTTACATGCCATGATGTTCAACGTATATCCAATGTTATTGTAACTTCTCTTTTTTGTAGGTTAATACTAATCACGGAGACATATATGTGCAATTCAACCAGATGTCTTAGACCGTAGACCGTTTTTCTTTTATGAAAGCTGTTCATATCTTAAGGCATATGGACATTTCAAACGGAATGTAATATTTTGATAATGGACATAACGACAAAGATAAACCAGTGTGTCATTATACAACCTAAGTTTTACATATTACTACAAAATGAGTCTTGTTAAAAATAAAAAAAGTCATGGTAATATTATCAAAATAGTTTATTATTATTTAGGATTATTAAAGACATAAGAAAATGGTAAAAATAAATGAATCACAGAAAATCAGATATGATCACAGTCTTAAAATAATGTCGAGTGTACCTGCTCAGCAATAATAAAATAAAATAAAAATATAGCAATAACTGTAGGGTCATGTATACACGATGAAGAGATGGACTTTTATATACAAAGTTATATTTAAGTGTAACATTGATTGGTATGTTTTATCTTTTCAAATTCACATTGTCGTATTCTTAAATTGTCACAAATGTATAATTATTTATATTGTGTACCCGAGTCCTACATGTATATTTAATAACAAAATGCAACTTCTATTTAAGATAAGTAATTATTAATCTTCACGATTGATGACCAAATATTTATTAAGTGAGTTCAGATGCCTAAAACACAACTTCTTGTTGTGTAAAATTCAAATGTCTAAAATAATTGTGATGATAATAACAAATAACACATTTATTAAAATCAGTCACATATACGCCGGTAAAGAGATGCTATATGTTTTATATGCTCTTTGAAAATCAAAATAATTCTTCAATTGTGTGCAGTTTTCTTATGATGATTAAGGCCTGGCATCCATTTATAAAACTTGTCACACTTATCACATTGAAGCTTTCGGTCACAGTGAACGACTTTCTTGTGATCTTTGAAGTGACTTTTGTTAGTGAAGTGTTGCTCACATTCGGCGCAATCATATTTGACGTCATCATGTATAGTCTTTTTGTGGCGGTCTAAACTGCTTTTATGTTGAAAAGTCAGGTTACATTTCTCACATTTCTGTTTGGTGTGTTTAACATGCGATGATACGTGTCCCTTATATGGAAGCAACTGGTTAAATCCTTTCTTGCAAATCTGGCATTCATATTTGAATTGTTTTAAATGCTCATTTTTTGTGTGCAAGGCCATTCCAAATTTAGACAAGAACTGCATTCCGCATACATCGCACATCAATGTAGTTTTACTTGCACTTTCGTCTGTATCAACATGAACCTTTATATGTCTTTCTAGATTGTATTTCTTCCCAGTGTTATACTCACATATTTCACACGTAAACCGCTTTTTGTCATCTTTCTTTTTACCATTTGTATCATGTACATATATGTGTCGCGTTAAATTACCTTTCTTGTCGGTGCAATAATCACAGATTGAACATTTATACTCTGGCATGGTCGTTCGTCGTTTCAACTTTACTTTCTTGAAAGATTTCGTCAAGCCCGTTTAAAACAAATGAGTCATCCATGATCTGAAATGCAGTAGTTGTAGAATTAGAACTGTATAGAAACTGAAAGTTTTAAAAAGGTGTCGCGTTTGTTTCTATAACCATCTCTGCAACTATTTTAACATAGTAAAGAAAATTATTGTTCAAAGCAGATTTAAACCGTTATCAGGGCAAAAATGTTCAAACCTGCCGTCAATTATTTAAAATTACTTGCTGAAACTTGAATATGTCATAATTCAATAAAGTAATACATTTTTAGTGTTAAAACATTGCTGAGAAGTTAATTTTCAAACTATCTAGACGATATATAATGCCAATATGCTCGCAAGCAACAGTACAGTGACCTCGCAAGCAACCGGATGAATTGTTTTTCAGATTTAGCAAGCAACCGTACAATGAGTAAACTACACCAGTGCCAGTTCTATTGTCAATATTTTCTTAACCGATGTGTTCAAAGCGGGTATTTATTAACCAGGTTTTCCGAAGGAAAAAACTGGTTATTAGATTGAGGTATGTCGGCGGGCGGATGGGCGGACGGGCGTAAACAATTTCCTCTGTGCGCAACTCCTCCTACATTTTTCAACGGATTTTGACCAAGATTTCACAGAAGCTTTGTCATCAAGTGACCTGTCGCATATTGTCGGAGTTTTGTGATTGGATAATATTTGACCTAATTATGGCCCTTTGATTTTTTTCCTTATATAGAATATATAGTGAATAACTTCTTCTGTGCCAAACTGTTCCTACATTTCTCAATGGATTTTGACCAAACTTTCACAGAGGCTTTGTAATCAAGTGCCCTGGCGCATATTGTCGGGGTTTTGTGATTGGATAATATTTGAACTAATTATGGCCCTTTGTTTTTTTTCCCCAATATAGGATATATAATGAACGATTTTCTGTGCGCAACTCCTCCTACATTTCTCAACGGAATTTGACCAAACTTTCACAGAGGCTTTGTCATCATATGCCTTAGGGCATATTGTCAGGGTTTTGTGATTGTATAATATTTGACCTAATTATGGCCCTTTGTTTTTTTCCTTATACAGATTATATAGTGAACAATTTTTACCATGCGCAACTTCTCCTGCATTTCTCAACAGATTTTGACCAAAATTTCACAGAAGCTTTGTTATCAAATGCCCTGGCGCACATCATTGGGGTTTTGTGATTGGATAATATTTGACCTAATTATGGCCCTTTGTTTTTTTTCCTTATACAGATTATATAGTGAACAATTTTTACCATGCTCAACTTCACCTACATTTCTCAACAGATTTTGACCAAACTTTCACAGAGGCTTTGTCATCAAGTGCCCTGGCGCACATTATCGGGATTTTGTGATTGGATAATATTTGACCTAATCATGGCCCTTTGTTATTTTTCCTTATACAGAATATATAGTGAAAAAAATCTTTTGTGCTGAACTCCTACATGTCTCAACGGATTTTGTTCAAACTTTCACAGTAGCTTTTTTATCCAGTGCCCTGGCGCATACGTGGGGATTTGTGATTGAATAATTTTTTATTTAATTATGGCCTTTTGTTTTTTTTCCTTATACAGAATATAATTATAGTGAAAACTTCCTCTGTGGCAATTCCTCCTACATTATTCATGTTTTACATTGCACATAGTTACATTGTTTGTTGCTTGTATTTGTATTTCAAATACAACATATTTATCTACGATGGTGATAATTGAAAACCTGGTTTCATGGCATTGCCATGTTTCTTGTTTTTTATTTGGTGCTACGATAATAGATCTTCAAAGAATTAAGTGGATTTGGTCGTATACTACATGGTAAGCTTTAAAATCGTTGTTTGATGTCAACAAAAAAGGCATTTTTGGAAAATTGTGGTGAGAAATCGCATTTGTTAACGGAAAAAGATATTTTTACAGCAGGATATAGGCTGAAAAAAGTTTATATCATCTAACTCCTACTTACAAAAGTAGAATTTCTTCTCTGGTTATTCTGTATTGAAATGTTGTACCTGTTTTTCTCTATACGGTGGCGTTTACCGTGTACAGCTCGCTCGCAAGCGGAAGTTACAGTGGACGATGGAGTGTACGCTGTGATTATATTTCCAAAAGATGGAAAAGTTATCAATGCGATAGATGCACCGAAGTTACAACACAGTTTAATTATACACTGTTTACTTAATTTCAAATAACTCAAGATAAACACAACTGAGCTTCAATTTAGCATATTGTGTTTAAGATCTATTTGAAAGACCCTGTGTTAGGGTATATATGCACGCATTTACAATTTGTATATATATTTCTTACAAGATGAACGGGTAAAGTAACGGTATAATTGCCTGAACATTATTTTTTTTTTTAAATGATTAGTTATTCCTCGCTAAAATTATGCATGCCACATTATTGACACAAAAGTTTGCAACCAAAAATGCTTGAAGTTTAAGTATGCAACCAAAATGTGCTTGAACAAGATATTTTTGTGTATTGGACGTTATCTTCGGACTTGCGAACTAAACCATTTGTACAGCATCGACAGAAACATATTTTGTTATTGTTAAATGCCGTTCAAAACTTTCAAATTCGAATAAATTAGGAGAAAAACCGACCAGAACAGTCACATGTCAAATTTCAAAATATCTACATGATCAGTTTATATCTTCAATAACTTTCTCAAAACAGAATCTAGGATGCTGAAACCTTTAACCGTGTGTGGCATATATATTGCATTATGGAATAGACATACTAATGAACTTCAAAATAACAAAGAAACCCGCTTGCCTCGCAAAAATTCGTTCACCCGTTTCAAAAAATCACGCCGTGTTCCCCATATTGTCAAGTTTGCAACCAATTCGCTCGCTTGAACCAAGTGTGCAACCACTTCACGTCCTGCCCCTTGATCAATTCAATGCCATTTCACACTATCTGAAAGTATAACAAATAACCCTACATCTATGAACTCAACAGTGAGTGACATAACAGATTACTTACATACATGTGTAGGAAAATTTGGTCGTTGTCCTGTAACTGCGTGTCAATAACAAGCTTTTTCGATGCACCTTTCATATTAACATTGTTCTGAGATCATTTTTTTACAAAATAATAGATTAAAGATTAAAGGGATACGCAGGTAGATAAATCACAAAAATATTAAAATGATTTTATGTACTCAAATCACGCTAAAGTGACATTTTTTTTAAAGACCCAGAATAATTTTCTGTATAATTTCTATATTTTTTGGGTTTGAAGCATGAATATATCTATATATGTTGAACGAAATTAAGACGCCCACAGAATCATCATAGTGCTGCAAATTCATGGGGTAAAATGACACGGAAGTGGTCTATGTCAGCCAACAGCAAGTTTTATATACCAAATTGTTCTACTTGGTCTGTAGTTTCCGGAATGGATATTCATTTGGTTCAAGTCCGATGCGTAGCTTAAAAATCCAAGATGGCGTCAAAGATGGCCGCCAAATCCCTAAATATTCTAGAATAATAATATTAGCTCATATTTGTTTCCGCTTTTGTATTTTAAGTGATTTTTTTGCACGGAATATATCATTTAAAGCGTTTTATACGAAGAGATTAATTTTATTGGAGAAAACAGATCGCTTTTTGCTTTTTTTATACGTAAATAAGCAAAATAATGCTAAACTTATGGGGTTTTGCTATGATACTCTTGTCTTTGCTTAAACAGAGAAATATCTATTACTTATTTTGTTATTCCACTATTGTAATGTTCTCATGAGAGTAATGCTTTAATGCATTCATATCATATCTTAAGAAATCTTTCTTTGTAATTATGCAGTAAGACATGTAAAATGAGAGGCGGTACATTAAAATAGTTTTTGAATGTAAGGTCGTAACTGGTACTTATTTGTTCTATAAATTATTTCATCAACTTTTGTGTTTCTGTCAAATTATAGCTTCTTTAGTGCAGTCCATGTAACTGATTAACATAATAAACCAGGAATATGATAACTTGCTTCTGGTTTTTTAATGAATTATTGTACAAATCGTACCCCACCCACTATGAATAAAAATCTAGAGAAACTCTGACCTCTCGATTATGCTGATTATATGGAATGACAATATTTACGTAAGTTAATAAAGATAAGGTAATTTTCAAAGTGTGATACTATTACAGGTATCCTGTCAGATCTAAAATTCTGTTCAAAAATGTGTTACCAATTAAATAACTAAAGCATGATTTTGTTGTAAGTTCACCTAAGGATTTGAAAGTACAATGTATGCAAAACAACCTCTGTTCATTTATTTATATGTTACACACCTTTTTATGTCAAATGAAATGTAATTTACTTTTTTAAGGTTTCTTAAATTGACAACACAGTCATTTAAAAAGTTTGATATTTTATCTACATAGATCATTACTCTGTTGACCTTCGGCTTCATGAAACATGCATAGTAGTCGGATAAAACATAATGTTTATATGAAAATCGTTCAGCTTGGCATTATAATTGTGCTTGTGTTATTTAAATTTCTTCTATTTGACCTGTTTCGAGTTAAATTGTGTGGTTCTAGTATTTCTTTATAAACAGTGTATAATAACCCTTTGGATAAATAGTGTATAATAACCCTTTGGATATGTTACCTGCTTTTAAAGATTATATTTTGACCTTTGATCCCGAACATTTTACATTGAAGATACCATGATCACTTTCGTATGAATACATCTATGGACGTGTCCTTACTTCCTTAAAGTGTACCAGTTTATGTAAACTTGAGAATTCTGCTTAGGCCGGTGCTAGGGGGTGTGGATGGTAACTTGCAATTACCACTACCGGTATGTGCCAATATGACGACACAGTGTTAATAAATTAAATCCCCGCCAAGTAAAATTCTAACAATTGTTATGGTTACATTAGACGAAATAAATAAAATACATACATGATCGTGTAAATTTGTACAATAAAGCTACAGCCTAATTACCATAACCAAAGTACTCGATGCCTTAAAGGAAGGCAGAGCAACAAGAACATGACTAACCAAGACAGAAGACGAAATTAAAACAATTAAGAACGCACAAAACATCAAAAATGAAGATGTTGCAGGCTCGGTTTGAATTAAGCCTGTTCATGAACGGCACTGTAAAGTGCTAACTACAGTACACGCCCCCTAGCACCGAATTAAGCAGAATTCAACAATTAATCATGGTTATGGTGAACTTTTGGATTTAGAAACAACCGCAGACGTGCTTATAATGTGGTTATCATGGAACCTTCAATTTGACACGTTAGTGTCATTCCATAAAAAGCGGCATATGGTCCCCAAAATATGATAAACAAGATCGACAAGGAAAGGCGGCATCCAATGAACGCAGCCCCCACCCGACCCAGCAACAAGCGCCAGCGGCAAGGAGCCCAGGAGGACCCCAAAGAAAAACAGGACAGGGCACAAGGCAGAGTACGGGCAGGCAAACCACTACATCAGAATACATAATAAGCAAGTACAAGAATGTGTGTGCCCTAAACAAGAAAACAATGAGCAGAACTAAATAAAATGGAATTTTGAAAGGGGATCAGAGGTTATGAAGCCTGCATGCCACAGATAAGCTGTCGTCTCCACATAAATCAGGCCTGCTTATACCTAGACGTAAAAGAGTTTTTAAAGTACAATTAAATTTTAAATTTATCTGAATTAAGACGACAGGACATGGTAAAATATTTATATAATTTATAATAGCTATAGCCTTGTTAAAGAAGTTTGTCAGTAATAAATAAATTGCGTTCATTAGAATCATCCACACGACAGCAGGCCCAGGCAAATCTTATTAACTTAGAAATGCATGAAGTACATGTGAACAGTTAACAACATTATTTTAAAAAAAAACAAATATCATAGATTTTAGTTACTATGTTATTGTTAATGATAGAAATGTTAAAATTTGAAAATATTAAAAGTTTGTTTTATTCATTTTACGTTCACTTGGATATATTTAAGATTTCACTTGATCAAATTTGATAATTCATGTTAAGGATATCATCTAGGTAGTGGCAAGTGCTATTTAATGCAACGTATAGCTTCCGGTTGTGAAATAGTAGAGCGACTTACACAAAATCCCTCTAGTAACTAACATGTCATTGGCATTATAATTGTAAAAATCAGGAGAAGAGAATATCCTTTGAGAGCAATTAAACATGGCAAAGTTGATAATTCAAACTCAGTTTGATGGGGTGTGTTCATGAGAGACCATATCTCACGTGTCTTAGTACCAACTAAGTAGTATCCGGTCCTCAGCTATAAAAGTTGCAATCAATGATCCCGAAGGACCAAGTCGTCCGGTTAGCTCAATAGATAGAGCGTTGGACTGTGAATCGGGCAACCCGTGTTTGATTCCCGGACGGGGCAGGTCACTGTCGTTATGACTGATCATGAAATCGTTTCTATAGTTAGTCGCACTGTACCACTGCTCTGCTATGTACAAAAATTTAAGTTCCTTGCGAAAGTTAGGGCAACTAGTACTGGTAAACTGTTTGACAGCCTATCCAGGAACGATTCGGTGGCTGAACTGTGCTCTGGTAAACTCAATATGGTTACTGCCGTGATCCGGATTGAAAACTACCGACACCACCATCCCGAAGGACCTACTAATATAACACTGTTAACCTGCTGTTGCAGACTCGGTTTGACTGAGCCTGTTCATGGACGGTACTGGAAAGTTCATGTTACTCTACGCCCCCTAGCACATAGTATTACTATCAAGTACCCGCAAGGGAAAAGATTAGCTATTTTCGTCCAATTGAAAGGCTTTCTTAATTCCTTCCATGAAGTTAACAACAAACTTGAAACAAAATGCTCAAAATCATACACAGGAGCTGTCAGTCGGACAGCGTGCTCATCTATTCTCAGTGCTTGATAGTAAAAAATGGGACATAATATTGTAAAAAAGCTTGATACAGTGACCTCCTCTGTACACAGGTTGAGATTGGTGAACAAGTGTGCAAGGTCTCAAAGCGATATGTCGATGGAATTTTGAAATTTTGGTAATGTAAATTCAAAGTTGAAAAAAGAAGCATAATTCTGTCAAAATGCTTGATATACCTCTTCCAGTGTTCAAGTGGAGGGCATGATCATGTTAAACAAGTGTGCAAGTTTCAAAGCCATATGTCAATGGACTTTGAGATGGTACGCCGACACTCTGGCGACTAGGATAGTTGTCCTTAATCTTCGAATAGTTGAGCAAAAAGAAACTGCCCTCATAATATATATTTTCAATTCACACAATATATATATATTTATATAATATTTTATTTATAATTCAGAAAACAGTCTTGCAGAAGAGTCTCTTACTGTAAACTGAATAACCTACCCATTTTAAATGTTCTAGCAAATTACATTTTACATTTTAATGTATATATTATATCCGTCATCAATAATGACAAAACTCCAAATATGGTTCAATTGTAGATTATCATATGTTAAGCCAAATGCCTTAAAACAAGAGCTGCATGTCAGACAGCACGCTCGAATATTTAAAATCAACAGCCTGCATAATAAAGAAATTCTCTTATTCATAAAGTTGTATAACTCTTTGAAATAAAAAAAATGTTAGAGGGAAGTAACCTGCAATAATGATCTCAAAGATTTGTTTAGCTTCAAGTGCATTACCTCAATGGTTGTGGAGATATCTCTTGTCCGAGAAAATCTATAAGTTAATAAATAGATATTATTATTTCCTAATAAATGCTTAGCTTATGGGGTTTGAACAGTGACCTACAAGAATAATCAAAAACACATTTGAAGACTAACAATGAATGTTTATGGCTAAGGAGAAACAAACTTGCAAACAAACCTTAACAAAAGGCTAGCACAAGGTCAACGCAAATACTGAATTGCAGGTCAGTAAATTCGTTCCTTAGTGTGTGCATAAAACAAATAAAAGAGATATTTCCAACATTTAGACACACATGCAGGGCATTTTCTATGAAAGGTAAGATGTCTCATCACTAACCAATTAAATAAAATTGTTAATCTTTTTAATATCACTATTATAATATAAAACAAAAAGTATTTAATTCAAAGTGACTCCCCGTTCGTAATACCCCACCCACTTTTATATGAATTTAGATCAATAAAACACATTTATGGCATAGTTCGCTTATTCTAACTTATTCTAAAATGTGTAGATATAGTTTTAAAGATGTATTAAAACGAAATCATGAATGTTTATTCAGTTTAAACAAGAATAAAACTAATAAGTTACACATATTCAGAAAAGGAACACCTAGTTTGCAACATTTTTTTCTTCTTTCGTTAAAATTAGGCAAATGAAAACTAGAAAAAATCAATAAAGTCAAAATTTATAGCATAAGTAAGTTGAAAATAAGAAATTTTATGCAAAATTTCAATTAATTTACAAAACTGAAAAAAAATAAGCCAACGTAAATATACTAGAATATTAGGGATTTGGCGGCCATCTTTGACGCCATCTTGGATATATTAGCTTCGCATCGGGGTTGGGCAAAATGAATATCCATTCCAGAAACTACAGATCCAGACGAACATTTTGGTATATGAAACTTGCTGTTGGCTGACATAGACCACTTACCCCTCTAAATAGGCTAGTAAAATGGGCTGATTTGCAGCACTATCAAGTGGTTTTAAAACAAGTCATGTGACTTTAACAAACCCTGGAAGTTACAATAACAGATATTGCGGATATCATATGATTGAAACAAGTGTAAGTCATTCATTTTCCAGAGTTCACCGTGACAACTATTGCAAAATCTTAACGCACGTGGATCAAGTTAGGAAACCACCATTTTATTCTATATAAGGAGAAAATTTTTGTTCCTTAGGCAATCTTGTGTTTTAATTTTGAGGACATTTACAGAATAGTGAATGAAAAAACTAAGAAATGAAAAGTTTGCCCTTTAAAGCCTCATTTGCGGAATTAAGGTACAATATGAATAAAAATTATAATCAAAGAGCGAGATTGATTTTCTGTCAGAATGTTAGTAAGTTTCAGATCAGTTTCCGTCATCTTAGAAAATACATTTCTTCTACAACGGCAGAATTCATTACATTCTCAAGAAAAGCCACACTGGGTACGTGACCTTAACTGATGAGTGCATCTGTTCAATGAAAATGTAAAACTGTAATCTGATAGTGGCAACATAATAACACATAAAGTATAATACCTTTAATACCGATGATACCACGGACAAACATGCTTGTAGGTGAAAGGCCGACACAAAATATAAAAAAAACAGAACAGAGAATCTTTCAAGAATAAACTTCTCCATCTCAAGCTGGTGTCGTAGCTCGAATCCACGGCACCTGGGTTGCTAAATGAAAAACGTACACAAAAGTGTTTTATCACTAAGGGACTCTTTGGCATGAATTGTGGTCATCAATTTATGAATACCAACTAAGAATTACTTCAATTCAACCTATTACTTTGTACATCACAGCAAATCCTTTCCTATTTTATAGACTTCTATCCCCAGATCACCCTATTACGTTGTTGACATAATACAAGTTGTTAAAACTTGAATTTTTATTGCGGCAAAATATTTTGAGACATTATAGCGGCAAAACTCTGCGCAGAGCGTTACGCTAAAGACATTAACTAATCCTGTAAGGCGAGAATCACTGCGATGGGAGATTGATATAGCGGAAGGTTGCGACATTTAGGGCAATTATTGCGACATTTATCGCGCAAGTGTGACATTAAGTGTCGTTGCGATATATAACGGCGCCATACATGTATACAGTTATAAACTGTTTTAATATTTTTCGAAAGACTTAAGCTGAATATAATCTTCCTTAGACATAAGTCATCAAGGTACACACATTAACAGTGGCTGACATATATATAAACAATGAAATGATGCACTTCTAATCCAAATTGATAACTTGGTTACATATAAAATCTACTTGCGTTAAAACCCTTCATTTATCTACATGCCAACATTAAAATATGAGACACTTTCTTCAACATTAAAATTAAATATTACGACAGAAGGTTTAAAAAAAATTACAGCAACAAGTTATCAAAATGATTTTAATAAGAATGTACATGTAGCAAAACTGAATAAAAATATATTAAGCATTTTAGACTAACATGGTAAGAAAATGTGAATATTAAAATAATATTTTGGATATAATTATCGTCCATTAAATCAAGAATATCAACATTCTTGATGTCAGTCCTTGTAAGTAGACCCTACCATCTATGCTTATTGATTTTATATTTATAACTTAAAACTGTTTTGCACTGATTCAGAACATCTTTTCCGAAATGTGTGCTACGATTTAGACATGTACATTTTGAATAAGTTCTTAGAAATATATGTATATGACAAGATTCCCAAATATATAACTATTTCAAAGCATCTTCACGTGATTGTGAAAATATTTTTAATAGAAGGCACTATTTATTTCATCATCATCATCATCATCATCATCATCATCATCATAATCGTCTTTCAAACAAGTCGTCTAGTGATGAAAAATGCAAACGATATTGCAAGCAACCGTACAGTGACCTCAAAAGCAACAAGACGACTTGTTTTTCAGATTTAGCAAGCAACCGTACAGTGAGCAAACCTCAGCGATGGCAATTTCAGTGGCAATATTTTCATAACGAAAGAGTTCTCTTCAAATATTTCCTCATTTTCTGTTACCTAGATAGTAACTCTTTTAAGAGTCAAGAGGGTTTGCACAAACATTTTATGTAAAGCTTCGAAATTGTTGCTTGAAGTCGACAAAAAAAGACATTTTTTGAGAAATCGAAGTGGGAAATCGGATTGTTTTAAAAAAATATAGGTATGCCACAGAAAGTAGACCGGAAAAATCATGTAAGACCCACTCATGAAAATAAAAAAAAATCTTCAATGATCGAGCTTAAATGAACTGTTTTAACTATATTTCAGTCTAAATCCGCGTTTTGTCGTGTATAACTCGCTCGCAAGCGGAAGTTAAAGCGGACACTGGAGTGTACGCTGTGGTAATTAGCTCGTGTATGCGCGACGTCACGTAAACTAAAAAAATAAAATAATAAAAAGGAAACACTTTAGGGTTGTTGTTTTTTTTTGCGGCTTGAATTTCCTGCCTCCAAATTCTTAAATCTACGTGACAAATATTGTAGCTACGATTAATATGGGTTTAAAATTAGAGGAAACCAGACTCTGTGAAAGACTTTTGTTAACTTATGTCCTTTATATAAATGAAATTGTTTCTCTTAAATTTTGGTTCTTTTTTTTTCAAATCAAATCTACAAACGTAATATTTCTAATATTAACTTCTACGCGACTCTGCTTGATTCAAATCTTTTTTAAAAACCCAAATTTTTCTAAACCCGTAGTTTATACCCCCAAAAAAAACCCTTTACCTGGGTCTATGCTTTATAAAAATTGGTAACAGAAATTTTTAACATTTTTTTAAAACAAAAAATTTTCCATTTGTAAACAAAGTTTGTAGAATTTTTTTGACTCGTTACACTTTTGATGATAAAATTGAATTTAAATTTTATCAAGCTTTTTTTTTATTGAAAACAGCGGAGTAAATGTAAAATTGCATATCGTGCTTTTTGTAAACTTTTTTTTTTAATTTGGGGGAATTTCATTTAAACCAAAATTATTAAAAGTCAGTCCATGCAATCTTAAAAACTTTTTTTCGTGACGAGTGGGCGCAAAGAACTGATTTAACCCTTTAAAAAAATTTTAATTCTGCGGCCATGCCCTCTGAAACAAATAAACCTTTTTAATTTTAAAATTGGGGGTTTTGAATCGATCAAAAAATGCAAAAATGGGATTTTTTTTTGAAAATTTAACGTTGCGGGAGGATTCGAACCTGCCCGGGAAATCCCAATGGTTTCTAGTCCACGCCTTAACCCCTCGCCAGACAATACGTATAAATGACAAAATAAACTTAAAAAGAAAGGACAGTACGTTAAAAAACATAGAACTGTCCCCCATCCCACACTTACCGGCGTGAATTTAAATTCCTCTGGTTATACGTAATTTTTTTGTCCAAGGATGTGAATATGGTTTGGATTTTAAAGGTCCAAAAGGGGGATTTTTCAAACCCCAAATGTGTCCCCTTTCTTTCACTATTTGGGGCATTATAATTTGGCCCCAAAACATCAAAAAGGGGGAAAGGGATCCCTTAACTGTTAATTAAAATTTATAACATTTCTGATATTTCGAAGATTTCGATTATAATTTATGTATATATAATCCCCAGAATTATGAAGAAAAACGTTAATCATTTACAAACCTTTAAATGTTTTGCTCTGACTCCTTCAATTAATACATTTTGACCAATCCAAGAGATATTTTCTTTTAATATTAACTTAAATGGTAATAGATACCAATTGGTTTAGCTCTTAAGGAATGGCTGTATTTAAAACGAAATCATTGGAGCTAATGAAGGGGGAAAATACTATTACCTACTAATACATGAATGTTTTTGAGTGTGAATGATGCACAAACAGAAACAATGCTTATTGCAATTCACTTAAGTATCATTTTATAGTTTTAAAATGCTTATCATTATTTCAAAGTATCACCTTGGGGATGCAGTAAGTTCACGGATATCAAAATATGTTTGTGTTGATAAAAAAACAATGCACATTTCATTTATTATAATAATTACAAATGATGAAATATGCTAACGTACGTTTGTATCCCAATGAATTTCTAGTCCATCGCCTTAACCACTCGGCCACGACAACTTTATCTGGTGAATTAGCTATTTTGACAGTTCAAATCAATTTGTGAAAAACTACAAATGCGCACCATTTTGCTTATTTAACCATTCGTGTTTGAGCTTAACTTCTGTCACCATTAGGTATTTCTGTGTTGGGAAATTTATCTTAATGATTTTATATTTAAATAATAACAATCATTTTTGATATTTTGGAATGTTTCTTGTGAAGTAAAGAAAAGAAGTATATTTTCAAAAAAACATTCCCCAAAATTTCCCAAATCCTTGTTGTCAGCAATTTGGCTATTAATGTGACTAGTTAAATTAATGAAAATAAGAAAAACCAATCGTTTAAGCGAACGCATGTGCGGTTCCTTTGATATTATAGGAAATCGCTTATTGAGATTCTACCGAGTAGTTAAGCACCAGAAGAGACTGGCTCGCTCATTCATTCAATTTTATTTCTGGATTGAAACTAATCTATTTCTTTTTAGGTTATGAAATAATTTAATGCCTTTCGGATTTAGAAATTTACTTTAGAAAAGCGTTCAGTTCAGGGTGTCATGTAAAATAATCTCGCCATGAAATCAAAGATTATTTTGATAGTGTTAATGTTTTTCTTAATCGTAGTATCGAGTTTAGCAAAAGAAGCCACTGTAACATTGGAGTTTTACGTAGAGCTGTTCCGAAAGTTGTATGTACGCACAATACCCACCAACTTTTTCCCGCAATTTCCCCTTCAAGTTTTGACGATGCATTTTTTTAAATGCATTATAAAGAATTTACTAAATAGGTCAGATTATTCTTGAAGGATATGAATTCAAAATGATAATCAAGGGATAACAAAGGATAAGACTTTGGTTATTATTTGGTGCGTTCGTTCGTCGGGTCGTCCGTTCTTCTGTTGTACAGGTCGTTAGTTATAATGGGATAAATTGCATATGACTGAGAAACAAAAATCTTAACTTTTATTGATGATAAGATGCATTTTAACATTGTTTAAGGTAAAAACGACTTAAAGTTATATATAAAAGCTATATCGGATGAAATATTCCATGGAAAATGAAAAAAAAACATTAAAATTAACCATATGGTGGTATCTTAATAATTCTTAAAACTTTTGTAAATATCATGATATCTATATTACATTTAATATAAACATATATTTTACGTAAACAGAATAAAAAAAATTATTGATGCTTTTAAGCAGGTTTTTGTGATGATTTCATGCATGCCTTACTCGTTTAATAAAAAATCTACAAATTTTTTCCATTCTGTTTATTTAATAAAATTAAAACAATACTTTTTCGACACTAAAACAAACATATCAAAAAATTCATTATAAAGCCAAAATAATTTTCGTCATTTTATTATACATTTTGGGGTCTTTTTAGCAGGAAAAAAAAAACGTAAAAAACAAAAGAAATAAAAATTTTGATTTTTCCTTTTTTGGTCTATTAATTAAATTGAAATCAAAAAAATTTTTTAACCGTAATTTTTTAAAAAAAATGTGTTTTAAAATATTTTGGCCACCCCTATGTTTTTCCTTATGTAAAACTAATTTTTTTATTTTTGCCTTTGTAAAAAACGGTGCGCATTTCTTTGGAACAACCAGTATGTTTCTACCCTAATAAAAATGTTTATTCGGTGGGGTTACCTATATGCTAAAAACATGATGAAAAAACATTAGTCTGCCCATAGAAAACATTTAGTATTTGTGCTTTTTTGGATGATAATATATGTTTCTTACCAAGTGTTTTTACAACGTTTAACATTGGGGTGCATTTTTACTGTATATTTTAAGAAATGTTTCAAGTTTTACAAATTGTTTGATCTCAAGTATGTTCTTCAAAAGGTTTATGCCATCATTAAGCCAGATTTTTCAATGAAAAATCAGGCTAAAAATAAAATGTATTTAGGGTTTAATAAAAGTTAGAAGCGATTAAGGTTTAATAAAATTTACATGTATGTGCGACTTATGACTTATTTATAGCAGACTTTATCAACATATTTTTACTGCAATGATGACGTTAGTTAGGTCTATTTTTGCATGATTTCGACCAATAATTGGTTATTAACGTGAATTGCAAGTTTAAGTTATTTTAATTTTTACCTTTAAATT